>NC_091118.1:116619240-116924240 GCF_040183065.1 Periplaneta americana | reverse complement strand
CTAATAGACCACATGACCTAAAACTTGTATGGATGATGATGAAGTCAGGTAGATAGATGTCTTTGGAAATGGTTCTTGTTGCGCAGTAGTGCAATGGAACAAATGCATAGTGTGATTGTTTTGGTTTTGCCAATCCACATTGCATATGCAAGGAATTTCCGCCATCGAGTACAGTTAAGAGAAAAATATTATGTGCTGACAATTAAGATTATTATTGTTTTTACCAAGTATGCTAATTTGGAGCTTTATGCCATGAAGTCCTGAAAATATGCTGCATAGCATGCTCAATAGTTAATATACACAGGAACGCCTGAAATATGAAAAAAAAAGGTACAGTTAATTTTGTATATTCGTTACTACTGTCGTTCAAAACATGTACAAAATGATTTTGTATGACTTGAAAATGGAGAGTAAATTATGCAGTTTAATACGTATCCTCGCCTTACTACTAGGTCTATGTCATTCACTGAAAGCAAGTGAATGCAGTGACACATGCATAACAATCAACTTTATTTTGCTTCTTGCAGACTTACCAGGATACATGGAAGACAAGCCAGGTACAATACCCCAAACCACGCCAGCTACCATGACAGAACCAATCCCAGCTCACATGTTAGATCCCATGCCACCACCCGTGCCACATTCCGTGCCACCACCCGTGCCTCCTCCCGTGCCACCGCACGTGCCATCACCCGTGCCAGCACCATCATTACAGAACCCACCAGAAGAAGAAGATGACAATAGAACGAAGAGTTGCTGCTGGCGTTGTTTAAGGTATTTATTTTGTGGGCTACTTCCCATGTCGAATCGCAGGCCAGCATCCATGCCAGCGCCTATGTCATCTCCCATGATAGATTCAATGCCAGCTCCCATGCAAGATACCATATCAGTACCTATTCCAGAAACCATGTCAGCTCCCATGCCAGAACCAATCCCAGACCCCATGCGAGCTTCAATGCAAGATATCATTCCAGCTCCCATGTCAAGTCACATACTAGATCCCGTGCCAGCCCCCATGCCAACTGGAATGCCAGATCCCACGCCAAGAGCAATGAGCCTCTGGTCTCGTTTAAGATATAGGTTTCGTGGGCCAGCTCCCATTTCATTTGACATGCCATTTCGCAGGCCAGCCCGCATGCCATCTCCCATGCCAGATCGCATGCCACCACCATATTCCAATTACCTACCAGCAGAAGATAGGCACCGAATAAGGAATGCCTGGTGGTCTTGTTTAAGATATATATTTTTTGGGCCACGTCCCGTACTAGATGACGAGACATATTACACGCCGGCACCTATGCCAACTTCTGTGACAGCATCCTTGCCAGATCCCATGACAGTACCCAGACCAGCACCAATTCCAGATGATATGCCAGGATCCATGACAGCTCCCATGCCAGATCCAATACCACTACCAGTGCAAGATTCCATATCAGTGCCTATGCCAGATCCTATGCTATTACCCATGCCAGCTTCCATGCCAGCAGAAGATAGGCACCGAAGAAGGAATGCCTGGTGGTCTTGTTTAAGATATATATCTTTTGGGCCACGTCCCGTACTAGATGACGAGACATATTACACGCCGGAACCTATGCCAACTTCTGTGACAGCATCCTTGCCAGATCCCATGACAGTACCCAGACCAGCACCAATTCCAGATATGCCAGGATCCATGACAGCTCCCATGCCAGATCCAATACCACTACCAGTGCAAGATTCCATGTCAGCGCCTATGCCAGGTCCTATGCCATTACCCATGCCAGCTTCCATGCCAGCAGAAGGTAGGCACCGAAGAAGGAATGCCTGGTGGTCTTGTTTAAGATATATATTTTTTGGGCCACGTCCCGTACTAGATGACGAGACATATTACACGCCGGCACCTATGCCAACTTCTGTGACAGCATCCTTGCCAGATCCCATGACAGTACCCAGACCAGCACCAATTCCAGATGATATGCCAGGACCCATGACAGCTCCCATGCCAGATCCAATACCACTACCAGTGCAAGATTCCATATCAGTGCCTATGCCAGGTCCTATGCCATTACCCATGCCAGCTTCAATGCCAGCAGAAGATAGGCACCGAAGAAGGAATGCCTGGTGGTCTTGTTTAAGATATATATTTTTTGGGCCACGTCCCGTACTAGATGACGAGACATATTACACGCCGGCACCTATGCCAACTTCTGTGACAGCATCCTTGCCAGATCCCATGCCAGTACCCAGACCAGCACCAATTCCAGATGATATGCCAGGATCCATGACAGCTCCCATGCCAGATCCAATACCACTACCAGTGCAAGATTCCATATCAGTGCCTATGGAAGGTCCTATGCCATTACCCATGCCAGCTTCAATGCCAGCAGAAGATAGGCACCGAAGAAGGAATGCCTGGTGGTCTTGTTTAAGATATATATTTTTTGGGCCACGTCCCGTACTAGATGACGAGACATATTACACGCCGGAACCTATGCCAACTTCTGTGACAGCATCCTTGACAGATCCCATGCCAGTACCCAGACCAGCACCAATTCCAGATGATATGCCAGGATCCATGACAGCTTCCATGCCAGATCCAATACCACTACCAGTGCAAGATTCCATGTCAGCGCCTATGCCAGGTCCTATGCCATTACCCATGCCAGCTTCAATGCCAGCAGAAGATAGGCACCGAAGAAGGAATGCCTGGTGGTCTTGTTTAAGATATATATTTTTGGGCCACGTCCCGTACTAGATGACGAGACATATTACACGCCGGCACCTATGCCAACTTCTGTGACAGCATCCTTGCCAGATCCCATGCCAGTACCCAGACCAGCACCAATTCCAGATGATATGCCAGGATCCATGACAGCTCCCATGCCAGATCCAATACCACTACCAGTGCAAGATTCCATATCAGTGCCTATGCCAGGTCCTATGCCATTACCCATGCCAGCTTCAATGCCAGCAGAAGATAGGCACCGAAGAAGGAATGCCTGGTGGTCTTGTTTAAGATATATATTTTTTGGGCCACGTCCCGTACTAGATGACGAGACATATTACACGCCGGCACCTATGCCAACTTCTGTGACAGCATCCTTGACAGATCCCATGCCAGTACCCAGACCAGCACCAATTCCAGATGATATGCCAGGACCCATGACAGCTCCCATGCCAGATCCAATACCACTACCAGTGCAAGATTCCATGTCAGCGCCTATGCCAGGATCCATGCTAGACCCCATGCTGGTTCCCATGTCTGATTCCATGGCGAATTCCTTGTCAGCAACCTATTCAGATCCCATGCCAGTACCCATAGAAGTCCCTATGCCAGCTTCCATGCCACCAACCAAGCCAGACCCCATACAAGCACCTATATTAGATCCCATGTCAGATTCCTTGCCATACCCCATTCTAGCTCCAATGGCAACACCTATATCAGGTTCAATAACAGCACTCCTGCCAGATCCTATACAAGCTTCCATGCCATCACCCATTCCAGATTCCTTGCGAGAACCCATGCTAGCTCCAGTGTCTGATGCCATGCCGGCTCCCATGTCGGATTCCTTGCCATCACCCATGATAGATGCCTTGTCAGATTCCATCTCGCCAACCAAGCCAGACCCCATACCAGATTCCATGCCTACTTCCATGCCGGATTCCTTGCCATCACCCATGCTAGATGCCTTGTCAGATTCCATGCCACCAACTAAGCCAGACACCATACCGGATCCCATGCCTGCTTCCATGCCGGATTCCTTGGCATCACCCATGCTAGATGCCTTGTCAGATTCCATGCCACCAACCAAGCCAGGCCCCATACAAGATCCCATGCCGGATTCCTTGCCATCACCCATGCTAGATGCCTTGTCAGATTCGATGCCACCAACCAAGCCAGACCCCATACCAGATCCCATGCCTGCTTCCATGCCGGATTCCTTACCATCACTCATGCGAGATGCTTTGCCAGAACCCATGCCATCTCCTATACCACCAACTAAGCCAGATCGCATACCAACATCCACATAATTTTCCATGCTTACTTTCATGCAAGATTCCTTGTCATCACCCATGTCAGATGCCTTGCCATCACCCAGGCCATATCCCGTGCCGGCTCCCATGTCACCAGCCAAGCAACATCCCATACCAGCACCCATATTAGATTCCATGCCTGCTTCCATGTCAGATTCCTTGCCATTACCAATATTAGCTCCAATGGTAACACCCATGCCAACTCCGATACAAGATTCCTTGCCAGTTCCCATGCCAGAAACCAAGCTAGATCCCATGTCAAATGCCTTGTTAACGCCCATGCTAGATCCCATCCAAAATCCTTTACCAGCGCCTATGCGAGATCCCTTGATAACTCCTCTGCTAGCATCATCGATGGAAGATCCCATGCCTGAATCCTTGCCAGGTTCCATGCCTGGACCATCATTGGAGCACTTAGCAACGGAAGATGAAGATGAGGAAACAACAACGACGTGTTGGTCTTGTTTAAGGTATATATTTTGTTTGCTTTGTTGTCGTTTGAGGCGTAAGTAGTATAAATATTGTACTTCTAAGAGCCATTTTCAGATAGATTGCCCTCCGAGTGTTCCCATGTTTCTCTCCCCACTTGTTCATAGTAAAGCTTCTGTTAGAGTAATAGTAATTTATATATACTCCTTAATGTTACCTATCATCAAACCTTTCATTTTATTTGGCGACCTGTTTCTTTATGTTCTAACAATATGTCTGAATATCACGCTCCGTCCCTTGGTTCCACTCAATATAGCGATAAATAGGCACTTGTGGTCGCATTTTCCATTTAAATATTTTGTTTCCTGATAGGCACATAACGCTTAGAAACGTTTGGACCTGTACATTATGAATTAATTATATCTTTATGGCCATACAATAGGAAAGAGATTTACGTTTTTTCTTAGTTCTTTTTTTTTAACCTCAGTCCTAAGAAATCCTTTTTTCTCTTGCTGTCACTAGAGTGCACTGAAATTAATGTTTGGATGGCAATGGACTTACTGTAAGGTAAGTTCATACATTTGCTTTGTTTTCTTGAATGTAGTTAGTAATTATGAATGGCTAGCAGTTTTTAAAATTATGTGATATTTTGTCTGAAACTACATTAACAACTCCCTCAAAATCTGTGCTTCAGTGGCTGACCATGACAATATCTTTGAAAAATATTGGAGTGCAGGAGGTCAAGTGATTTTATTGTCAAACGCCTGGTATTAGAAAACAACAGCAACATTAAAAACTCCATCCTAGCTTTCAGTTTAATAAGGAAACATGGTAAAAATTTTGAAATATTTTTTTCTAAACTCAATGTTTTAATATATATTATTTTAATGTACCGAAGTACATATGATATTTCCATGCAGATATTCTGCGTCATCATACGATGAAAGAGTAATGGAACGGAGAAAGATTCTCTCCGGCGCCGGGATTTGAACCCGGGTTTTCAGCTCTACGTGCTGATGCTTTATCCGCTAAGCCACACCGGATACCCAGAATCGTCTCAGTTTAAGTTCCAACTCTTGGGTTCCCTCTAGTGGCCGCCTCTGCACTACGTCATAGACGTCTATGAACGTAGGACTGAAGTCCACACATGTGCTGAGGTGCACTCGTTATGAGTGACTAGTTGGTAGGGATCCGACGGAATAATCGCCGTCTTAAATCACGAAGTGATTTACGCATATCATATATATTATTCTAATGTACCGAAGTGCATATGATATTTCCATGCAGATATTCTGCATCATAATACGATGAAAGAGTAAAGGAATGGAGAAAAATTCTCTCCGGCGCCTGGATTTGAACCCGGGTTTTCAGCTCTATGTGCTGATGCTTTATCCACAAGAGCTGAAAACCCGGCGCCGGAGAGAATTTTTCCTCTGTTCCATTACTCTTTCATCGCCAATGTTTTAAGGTAAAATTATGACCACTTAACCAAACCGAACTAATTGCCAATAATGCGGGAATATATTCGTATATTTCCCAGCAACTCTCACCACTATCCACCACTTGAAATGGACAGAGGTGAAATTAACTTCGGGCGTCATATTTTCTTTTTTTTACGTACAGTTAATGGATTATTCTATAAACATTCAGATTCCTGCTTAATGTTAATTAAATAAAAATAGATAAGCAATGAGAAAATAAAACTTTAATACAAAAAGAAAAGCAATAGGAAAATTCATTGCAAATGCTACTTGCGATGTTGAGGAGGGAGGATGGCTTTAATATGGTGGAAAACCATTGAATGAAAAATAATGTTTTTGCTGTAAAATACACTTTAATATGTGAGAAATATATATGGCATGAAATTTAATGAGGATATATGCCCTTGTCAACTACTGCAACGCTATCTTTAAAACTATGATGCATAGGGTTTTCAAAGAACAAGAATGGTTAAAATGTGGTGGAAAACGAGTGAATTTTTAAAAAGAAAAATTCTTTGTTTAAAATAATCTTTGAAATTTCAAAATTTCATCGCACAAAATTTAATGCACATTTATATAACCCTTTAGGCTGTCATTTTTAAAGCACAGAGTTTTTAAATTACACTAAATTTTAATTGCAATTTCTGGTAACTTTAATTTTTTGCTTCATTCTCATACAAAGAGTGAATATTTTTATATCTTCGAACTATTAATACATGGATTTTATTTGAAACACACATTCTTAGATAATTAGGAAACTTTCTGTGTAACAGAGATTTGTTATTTTGTTGCATTTGATAAAATAATATCCTCACATGTTTCTCTAATGGTATCTCCAAAATTGATTCTTAAGATGTATTCTTTATTTTCACATTTTGAAAACGAATATCAAATTTATGATACAACCATTTTAAAGAATGTTCTTTTAGGAGTAAAATGACAAAGACGTTTTGAACTTATCTTAAAAATGGCTCAGATATATTCACTATCGTGACCTACAGTGCCTTGATACTCCCCCCCCCCAACATTTCTGCCCCAATTATTTTTACTAAACTCAAATGGGCGACTCCAAAATTAATATAGATTGTTAGTTGAGAGGCTTGAGAGAAATAGACCTTTGGGAAGGCCGAGACATAGATTAGAGGATAATATTAAAATGGACTTGAGTGATGTGGGATATGATGGTAGAAATTGGATTATCTTGATGAGGATAGAGGCCGATGATGAGCGTATGTGACGGCGGCCATGAATCTCTGGGTTCCTTAAAAGTCATAAGTAAGTAAGTAATCTCAAATTTAAATTGTTGCAGCAATGATATTTATATATACAAAAATGAAGAAATTATCATAAAATAGGTAAGAATTCAATTTATACAACATCTCCCCTTAAAAATAAGATTTACATGTATCGGAAATAATCTATGAAGGCCAGTGACAGCTTGTGTCTGTCGTGTGCATGGGTGGGTAAGAGTGTGTATCGGTTATGTGAAGATTACAAAACCTGTTCCATTAGTGAATTGAGGCGTATAGTTGCAAAATCAAAACATAATTTTTCAGTACGAAGGAAAAACGTTTGCAAGGAACTAAGGATTTGCAACCAATTCTCTTTTTCATTATACAAATCCATGTTATGTATCTGGCTTTGGAGCATAACAGTGCTATAACAGTTGTAGAATCATATGAAGATATGAAATACAACATTAACTCATTTCGGAAAAAAAGTGATGTATCTGATTTTGCAACTACACGTCTAAATTAAAGTATTAAATATGTTGTTGTTGTTGTTATCTAATGCCGGGCTTTGGCAACGAAGCCATTAGCGTTCTTGCTCTCCAATATTTCTCTGTGGTGGATCCATCAGGTAGAACTTCACAGATTAGCATAAGTGTAACCGTTTTTTAAGTGGGCACCAATTTTTTGTTTGTAATGGTGGTTACATCACCCACTCACGTAAACCCCCAGTATGACTGGAAGGCCACACCTGTCGTTGGTTAATGGGTCCATCGGACCTGGCTGGGAGGAGTTTTAGAGTCCACCGACCTTTCTCACAAGTACCACTTGTGGAACATTTCTACGCAGTGGCAGGCCAGCGTAAGAGATGAAATAGCATTTCCTCTATTCCTGATGGTGTGGTTATACCGCCAATACTCGGTCCCCAGAGCCTCATCTGTAAAAGCAGGTTGCACCACGAGCAGGTTGAGGTTGGGTTTTGGATAGGAGAGGTTATGGAATGCACTTCACTGTCCCTTGCAACCCAGTATTAAATATTTAAGCTAGTATAACTGATTCAGTGAGAATATCAATTCAGTTCCAGAGGGAGACGAAGACAAGAGTCACTACAGAAATTTAAAAAATATATTACTATTAAGCACACGTTAGTGAGTAGCTGTTAACCGTTTTCGGAAATCACAGCACACTTAAACTTTGAGATGAGTGCAGCAAAATTCATTTTTAATAACAATTATTTTCTTTTTATTTTGGTACATTGAAAAGGGTGAACTATCTGATTATGGCTCTTAAGTCGTTTCATTGTAAAAACAAATAGAAAACAACAATTTATATTAGCAGCAATAGCAGTAGTAGTTGCAATAGTAGTAGTAGCAGCAGCAGCAGCAGCAGCAGCAGCAGCAGCAGTAGTAGTAGTAGTAGTTGTAATACTCTTTATCTTTTGTCTATCCTATTCCTGATAACTATGCAATACTTGTGTACATTATTCTTGTTTAGAAACACTCTCGGCTACAATCCAACTAATCCTCTTCTACTGTCATTGCTATCTTCTATTACTATTATCCCTAATTTTTTATCTTCAAGCATATTTATCTCTGACTAAAATTCACTAATTTTTACGTATCTATATTCTACGTTTTACTGTACTACATTATTTTCCCTATTTTTCACTGACATTTTCTCAGAATTTTACTCTTGCATTCATTCAATGTTACAAAATTCGAATGTTTGTAGTAACTTCCTTAGTAGTCTTCTTCAATTCACTCATATCTCTTTCTGTTTCATTGGTATATCGTCTCCCTACTTGCACTCACTTTCATTTATTGTCTACTGCACTTCCCAGATTCTTCCTCTCTGTACTACATAAAACACTCAGTGTTGGTTATTTACCATTTATGACTTATTTTAACTCTATTTACTAATTTCCCTTTCACTGGTTTATTCTATGCGTCTTCTCCTTAACACTTAACTAATTATTCCTAGATCTTTTCCTCAGCTCCACTTCAGTTACACTTAACGATCGAATCCTCACATTTCAGTTCTCCAGATTAGCTCGCTCAAATTACATCACTGAAATTTATATTAGAGCAAAGGATTTTAATGAATGACATCTGAAAAACAGGGATTTTTGAAAAGTAAAAGGACGATTTCTAAGAAAATATCCCAATGTTCCCGTTCTACATAGAAACAGATAATAAGTACATTTAAATTTAGTGATACCAAGGAAAAACATAGTTTAGGCTCTTTCTCAAGTTCGCACCATTTGTATCAATGTATTTAGAGCCAACTGAAATTAGTTATACATCTTGATTACACAACTTTTAACACTGTATCACTTCGGAATATGTATGATAAGAACTTTGTGTTAAATATTAACGTACCTTGTTAACATGTTTCGACCTATTTTCAGTAATCTTCGGAACTGGTCGTTGTTGGTCTTGGCGCCTCTTGTTTCCTGTGTTGGTGCGTTCGTAGTGTAGAGTCAACACACAACTCAATTTCAAAACACATACACTCTTTGACTCTACACTACGAACGCACCAACACAGGAAACAAGAGGCGCCAAGACCAACAACGACCAGTTCCGAAGATTACTGAAAATAGGTCGAAACATGTTAACAAGGTACGTTAATATTTAACACAAGGAAGTTCTTATCATACATATTCCGAAGATGAAATTAGTTGTACAATCCATTCCACTCTACAAAGATGTTTTTTAAAATAAAGGTTAAGTAACTGTATTAGATGTAGTGAAACCGTTGAAAGCATACAGTTCGTACAGTTTATTTTTGCAAATTAAATAAGTTACAAAGAATAAAGAAAAGGGACTCTGTCAACTTCCCTTTACTATCATAACTAGTTTCAGAAAACTTACAAATCATTTTTATTGAACATGAGTTCCGTAATATTTTATAATTTACGAAATATCATGCAATACTCGCAGATCAATGTTTTAAAAAATTACCCATCCATGGAGCACCACAGCGAACTCTGAGCAGCCGTTACAAAAACAATTAGATATATAGTTAAATATAAATTATTTACATAATTATGAGAAGAAAACAGCGTCCAGAATTTTCTTTGAATATTAGGCCTATTTGGATTAAAAATCATTTAAAGTACCGGTAAGTTGATAAATCTCTTTGTCATGTTCTTTTTTTTTTTTTGGAAATGTAAATTAAAGGGAACAATTAAAGAGCGATTAATAGTCATAAATGTAATTTCGGACTAACAATGTTATATCAAAGGCAACTGAAGCATGTATCCTTTCGAGAAACGCTAATAAAAATAAATTATTTGCGTTTATATAATCTAAATGGTTACTGTACCAATATTTTAAGTATAACACTGGATGTTACTTAATGTTACCGATATTAAATTTACATTGTACACAAAATATTGAGTTTTCTTGCAATTTAAAAAAAAAAAACATACGAAATGGCTTTGGGCAGATGGTAGGTGCCTGAAATAATATACAATAATCGGCATTAACATAACAACATTAGAACAGTTAAATAAATTATTATCAGCTACACAATGTAGTTTCCTATTCGTATCCATTAGGCCTACATGAG
Organism: Periplaneta americana; assembly: GCF_040183065.1. Lineage (NCBI taxonomy): Eukaryota > Metazoa > Arthropoda > Insecta > Blattodea > Blattidae > Periplaneta > Periplaneta americana. The sequence goes on along the minus strand of NC_091118.1, from coordinate 116,913,515 downwards.
TGCATATGTATTGTACATATGTGTGAAATAATTTTGAAAAGACCAATTTAATAAAGACAAATTCTAGAAAAATTAAATCTACAGCTACAATTGTAATCGCACCTTAAATACAGGAAGATAAACTAGTTTTATAATATTATAAAATTAGTATAATGTTTGAATGTTGTTAAATCATAATTTCATTTTCCAGATAATATTAAATGCTTTGGCATATCATAGTGTTATAGAAGTTTCCCGTTTTCTGAATTACTGTTGTGAACACTGCATCTTGCTAACTGAGAATTAACTGCATTCTGCTATTGCCTTCTCGTGCCGTCATAGTTCTGTAGCTAAAATTGCCCTCAATTCCACACAAGCTTCTATTCAGTAAAATTTGTCATTTTTATTTACCTTACTCTAAATTACTGTACTTCCTTGATAATTAATCTCTTAGTATTATTTCTCGAAAAACTTATTGCTATATAATTCCTAATCAATAGGGAAAACTCGGCTAATTTCGATACACGGATAATTTCCTGGTATTTATTTTTAAATTTATCATGAAATTAAACTAGAAATAAGTGTAACTTTGGTGACATATATAAGTGACATATAAGAAGTTGTACTATAAAATAGATTTTGTTCACTGCGCTCTTGCAATAACATGAGCAGTTCTTTTGGAAATTACTTCAAGAGATTTGTAGCTTTGAATTTGTGAGTGAATACAACATCCGATTTCCTTTGTTAAATGAAGAATATTTGCTGCTTTTTGTGGTCCAAATAATTTTAAATGATAAGTATTACCATTGTATACTTCTTCGTGAAAAATATATGCTTATCAATGCACTGATTATGTAGCAGTATTATCTTGGGATGTTATTTTCTTAGCGTTTTTCTCATTCCACAAGACCATTTTTTTTCTTTAAATTTCTTTATGGTATAACAATACTGTCTGGTGGAAGAAATAAAAACTGCATGAAACATACTTACAAATTACAGGTAATCAGGGTAAAACGTAGAAAGAAATACAACAAAAATGATATGAAAGGGCAATTTAATATGTTTGAACAAAGGAAAACTGCTGTATCCAGGACCAGGACCAGGACCAGGGCCAGGACCAGAACCAGGACCAGGACCAGGACCCGGACCAGGACCAGGACCAGGACCAGGACCAGGACCAGGACCAGGACCCGGATCAGGACCAGGACCCGGACCCGCCGGACCAGGACCAGGACCTGGACCCAGACCAGGACCAGGACCCGGACCAGGACCAGAACCAGGATCCGGACCCAGACCAGGACCAGGACCAGGACCAGGATCCGGACCAGGATCCGGACCAGGACCCGGACCTGGACCAGGACCAGGACCAGAAGCAGGACCAGAACCAGGACCAAGACCCAGACCAGGACCAGGACCCGGACCCGGACCAGGACCAGGGCCAGGACCAGGACCAGGACCAGGACCCGGACCGGGACCAGGACCCAGACCAGGACCAGGACCAGGGCCAGGACCAGGGCCAGAACCAGGATCCGGACCCGGACCAGGACCCGGACCCGGACCAGGACCAGGACCCGGACCGGGACCAGGACCAGGACCAGGACCAGGACCCGGACCAGGACCAGGACTCGGACCAGGACCAGGACCCGGACCAGGACCAGGACCAGGACCCAGACCCGGACAAGGACCAGGACCAGGACCAGAGATAATACATAGGCTACTTCTTTCAACCCCCCTTTTTCTCTAATATTCACTAAAATCTTAATTTCACTTTGTCTATACATTATCATATTGTGTCATTTACCCTATTTTTTTCATTGACCTTTTCTCCTATTTTTCTTTTATATTATTTTACTGTTACAAAGTTCAAATTTTAGCACCACTTTCTTGTTGTCACTTATTCAATTCTCTTAACACTTTTTCGCTATTATTATTCACTCATGCTATTTGCGCTCATTTTCAGTTTTTCACTACTCCACCTACACATAAGTTTTCTTTCTCATTATTCTCACTTCCAATAAATAGGCCTACTTATATTTTTTCTCTATTCATTTGATTCTACACTTTCTCTCTCTCTCTCTCTCTCTCTCTCTCTCTCTCTCTCTCTCTCTCTCTCTCTCAAACTTATCGATCTTTATACAGTTCCACTTTAGTCGCATTTCTTGATCACATCCCTACATTTCTTTTATCGCATCCTTTGCAATTTTAATATCCAAATCCTTAGTTATCGCAGATTTCTGGCCTTCCCCTACTCTTAATCTGAGCTTCATTTCTATATCTGTCTTTTTTTCTATTTGTTTGTTTTTATGTATTGCTTGTTTGTAACTTCTGTATAAATTTATTTGTGGTAAAAATGCTGACATGTAACTTCGTGATATCTAATAATTTACGTACATTAAATACACCCTTTATTTTAATCTGAACCTTATTTTTGCACCAAAACCTTAGTGTCTGATCTGATCTGATCTGAACTGCCCTATATTAATTTTAAATTTCTACAATCCAGTAATGTATCATTACACAATCAGTTTTGTCGATTTAAAAATAAATTGTAGTCTTTTCAATAACTGGATCTTTATGAGATATTTTTATTCCACTGCACGTTTCCTTTATTAAAATTGTAAACATTTCAAGTTGTGGCAGCAAAGGTACTGGGCTGCATCTGTTCTAAGTTCTTCAAGTTGAAGTTGACTTTACTACAGTGATTACTGAGTGGACAAAAGTGCAGAGAGCTTTTACTGGACGTGTAACTGTGATAATCAGATATCGCCAATTCATATTAATATTACGCAGCTCATGAAGTAAGATTATGTAAGTAACAAAAATTACATCATATTAATTGAATGTTTTGATAAACTAAATTTGAAAATCGGAGGTGTGCTCAGGCATGGGTTCGATTACCACTTGAGTTGATTATCTGTTTACTATTTTCCAGAGGTTTATACTAACTATAAAACGATTGTCAGGTAATAAAATGACAAATCTCAGAATCAACTTCGCCAAATATCATCTCGCTGACACTAATTACATTGAAGTGAAATAAATTATATTTCAAATTCTTAAAAAAATGTGTCGTTTATTTTCTGTAACAGTTTAATAGTAATAGCTCCTTAAAAATAATTATTATAAGGAATCTTCGGTTTATGAAGCGTCAGCTGAATATTTTGTTGCCCAGTCAATTTACCCCAAAATGATACACACGACACAATTTTTATCAAGAATAAATCAATTCTTATTTGAAATTAAAACATACAATGGCCATCCACTTTGTGACACGACGATTTCGTCATGAAAAATAATCAGTGATATTTCATGTTATTCTTACGCATCTACCACATTTTTCGACATTCAAAGAAGTTCCTTGCAGTGTAAGCACTATTTAAGTGATCACTTCATTTAAATTTCGGCTATTTTCATTTGTACAGACACCATTGTTTACTGCAACCCTAATGTAGAGCATAGCTACCAGGTGGCCCATCTGCGTCCTCTTTTGTTGAACGTGACTTCCTTTCGTACATAAAACGCTAAATAGCTGCCTAGTTCTGAGGCTTAGGGAACGGATTGACTCGACTGTCCTACTGGTTGAAATGTCAAGTACAACTAGTAACAGGATTATGAGCCCGGTCCATTTACTTTTTTCCTGTTTTGTTACTAATAAATGATAAAAACGAAGATCCTGGTGCGTTTACGAATGATGAGGACACTGACTTTGTTCTGCTCTACGGTGAAACAAAGCAAAATGCAACTGCAACTCGAAGGCTTTACCGGCAGTAGCTTGAAAGTGATGTTAATAAATAATAATAATAATAATAATAATAATAATAATAATAATAATGATAATAATAACAATAATAATAGTAATGATTATAATAATAGACATAATAATAATAATAACATTAATAATAATAATAATAATAATAATAATAATAATAATAATAATAATAATTACAAACTACAATTCTTTTTCGGTATATTTAGCCATGGATCTAAACCAGCAACAATCGCTATCACATTGATTTAATGAAAGCATTGTCCCTGAAATTTAGAAAATCCTTTGTGCTCTCTTGTTGATAGGTTTTCTATAACCGTTTTCAAAACGGCGCAGATGGGACACCTGGTATAATTCTCTTCAAATATGTTGATCGATAGCGATCGTTATAGTGAAAGTGGTTGGTACCTACTGCGAATGCGTTACATTTACATCTACATTAGCTACAATACTTCAGTTGAAATATGTACTATTTAAGTTTACAATATGTACTTGATGGTAAGCTGTTAATAAATTAAACTGACTCTTTTATAGTGTCTAGTTTCTTTGGATACGACTGTACGATCGATAAAGGAAAGAGTGTAATGCTTTTGTTTTCACATGGACGAGTAATAGTAAACTGCAGAGTTAACTTCAGATAATGGTTTACAATTCCGCTCTCTAAATTATTTCATCGAGTATTCACTGAATAGTCACTGTCACTGCAATTTTGTAACAAAAAAATTTGTTTACCTAAATTTTGAGGAATGACTTCAAGAAATCTCATTACATGTTATACAAATGTATTAATCTTGTATTCGAGAACACTTATTTTACTGAAGAAATATATGGACGTAATAACGGAAATTGGAATAAGAAACAGAACTAAAATTGTACCCAACAGAGACATACAATTCACAGTGTATACAACTTGAAATATTAAACAGTTGATCATTTATCGACCTACACCATCGCAATGCAAACTTTAAACTTTGATATTGCAACACCATAATAAAGGACATAATCGTAATTTCTAAAATTACAATAAATGTTACTATTGTCTGCAATAATCAATAATCTTTTATGCTACAAGAATGCAGAAATTTTAGATACAAATAATTATTATTAATACATCCGTCTACCATGATAGATGACCATATAGGTCCGGAAAACAATGCCAGAAAAATACATATATGGAATGGAGACAAATAAGGGATATATCAGTACAATAGGTGGTTATCATAGTAGCCCACAATATGCAATTTAGAAAGTTTAAAAATTAAATATTATATAAATGATTATGTAAAATGCCTATGGATTTAAGAATATTAATTTTTTTAATCAGTATCATTTGCATCATCAAGAAAGTTAGAATATCTAACATTGAAGATTTCTTCGAAATTTTATACTTGCAATCGAAAATTACGATTCTTCTGCTGAACCAGAAAAATCACAAGAATTTATTAAACGTGTAACTAATTCTGAATTTGGACTGAACTGCTATAATGTTCAACGGAAATGTGACTTACGAAAGAGAACAAATGAACTCTGGATGAAAGATTGTTGTAAAACAAGGAGAGACTTCGTCGTTTTATTCATAATGACAAAATATAGTGTGAACTACATGGAAAACATCTTCATCGTCTCAATATAACATACTCTGAAAGTAACTCCTGATGGTATTGTGATTAGGACCATCTTGTATAGTACGACAACCTGGATCAGTAATAAAAGGAATTAAACTTACCTAAATTCATGTAAAAAATATTGTCCATCGTACCGAAAGTTACCTTACATTTAACTATGGTGTATACATTTATATGCACGGTCCTACAGAAGGGAAACAAATATATGACAGACTAAAAGCATGACATCAAGCATTTCTTCATATTTTTCGTTGTACTGACATGCAGTGCTTGATTATAGTACCTTAATCATGTGACTTTTATAAATTGAAACAAAAAAGATATGAAATGGAAACCTAAATACTGATTCAAGTCGAACATTAATTGAAAATGACAAAGAAGGAATGATGGAATGCACTTGCCCACATGGTAGGGAGGTTGGGATGGGCAGGGCGGGACTCGACATGCAGCCACCTCCACGTGGTGAGTTCTGGGTTGTTTCAGTTCAAGAGAATGAAACAAGCAAAGAGCTGCATCTCTTCTGTGAATGGTGGTACGAAAATTCATGCAGAGTGGAAGGTGTTCAATAACAGTAACTTCTCACACTAATTCCTTAAGATAAGAGGAATAGGATCTTCCTTCGCCAATATGTGTTCTTTTTTTATTTACTACGAAATCGATTTTGTTTCTAGCAGTATTCTTCCTTTCTTTCCTTTTTATCTTTTTCCTTCAACAACAACAAACAAGGTTTATTTTTATTTAAATTTGTTTTGCACCACATTACTACTTAAGCATTTATGTTGCACATATCAGGATGCAATAGAAACTCGCATTTTAAGATTATCTGTCAAGAAAATTGTCAGCGATGCTGTAGATATCTCGGTAAGCTATATCTTTATTTAAAACTTCCTTTCTTTCAATATAATTTCTTATCGAAAAAGGACACTCTAACAATGGATTAAATACATCATCATTATTCCTAGCGTCTATTTCTGTTTATATTTTCCGAAACACATAACAACATTGAACCACCTCACTACTGTACTATGAAATACAATAGTACAACACTCTCGCTTAAGTCATAAACTAAGACATAACGGGTGAGAACAATGTGGGTCTCTGCCTGCTAAAAAGCGGAAATTTTTATGTTCTTTATGGCCTATTTAGGAAGACAAGTCGTCACTGCTATACCCAATCCATTCCACCCTTGAGACAGTCCATGGATGGGAGGAGGGAAAGCTGACCAGGCCACGAGGCCAGACGAATTGTTTCTCAGATACAACGTTTCAATTTCAACCACAAAGCCCGCGAAAACTTATGAAATGCAGAAGTCAGAGTCGACACGAGCGATTCTGGCCGCAGGAACAAATTTTTACTGCAAAACAGGTCTATATACATCACAAAGTTTTCAAATACTTCTGCAGCAATATATGCTTCATTCAAATGACTAATACAGAATATTATATAAAAACACAAAATTTCATTTCAGTTAAGCCAATTGACTGAGGCCTGGCCTCACTTGCCTCAGTTAATCAGCAGCCACTGGTTTACAGAAAAAACTGCTACATGGCAGTGAATTCAGTAGCACTTGCCACTAGACGGAAACAATCTTCCCTGCAGCATTGATGGCAGTGATGAGGAGACTGCCATTACACTCTGTCCCCGCGGTACTCTGGCTTAGGGTGAAGTACGCATCTTGTAACAGCGTTGCAAACTATTCATTACTTAAACTGAATTATTATTAATGAAAGTATTAAAATAGTTACTCTTAAAGGCCTTGTCAACTTAAAAAAAATGCACTTTTAGGTAGAAAATGATTCTAACAGAGTAGGTGTAGAGATTAGTTTCTATGAAAACCCGAGCGTCGTACTATTAATAGTACAGCGACAATCCACAGTTAAAACCCCGGAGTTACAGAAGTGACGTCACAACTCCACTATGCCGAGTATGCCAGGCCCTGAGTAGCAGCAAACGGTAATTGTAAGCTTCTTCCCGCATCAGTCTCTTCCTATTATTAGTGTAAATTTCTGGTGTCTGGTGTCATGTCTTACATGAAATAGTTATTTCCATGAATCACGGCTGGAATCAGGCCATATCAATTTGAGCCCAGGAAATATAAAATTGTAAGAATATGGAAAGAAAGCAGTGAGAATATAGAGCGGACTGGTGTTTCTTCAGCAACTCATCGAGAGTGTTTCTGTTGCTGTGGAAGTGCAATGGTAAGGTATGTAAAGGAAAGTGTTGAGTGTACGAGTATTATGAGTACATAATTTTCATAATGCATTTCACGCTGTTGTACTAAACAGAGACACGTTGAATACTACTAGGCATGTTATGATGGTGAGGACGAAGTCTTAATTTTGAAAGGGAAGATTTACGGGAGGTAAATAACAGGAACATACGATATGTAGCTTACAAACTGTTTACTGGATTAATTCTTGGAATCCCCTCGGAATAGGAAACAGAAAAGTCATACCTTCATGTGTAATAAAATAAATTCGTCACGAATACCCCGACCTGACAATGAGTAGAGAAACTTTCAAACTGCCGATAGAAGGGAAATTTAGAATTTTTATTAATTAGAAATTGTTCTTAATTTTAAAAAATCACCATAATTTATTATATTTTGCAACCAACACTCAGAACATTAAAAAATTACCTTAATTGATACATTTTTAACCAATAAATTGCTCCTTCCATTTATAAGGTTTTAATAACTTTACCTCCTATAAACATATTGTTGGCCATTTATAATAATTGTTTCAATGTTAGTGTTAACTCGATCAGAAAAAAGTAATCAATTTCAAAAACTTGTTACAACCTGCATTTTTTAAAGCAAATTCAAAGTTTTAACTGATAAATTTGTATCAATATACACATCGAAATTTTTATTGGACAAAGGCCCCGAATAGAGAGAATAAACATTTCTACACAATAAAAAATATGGCACTCTTGTCTATTTTTAAATTGTTATATTTCGGTAAAACCTCTTCTCCTATGGAGTCGGTGCACTCGTCACTACTGCTACTAGTTGTTTCACAGAAGGATACATCGATATCATTTACTTCCTCACTTTCACAGTTTGAAATACCCCTAAAAATTTCACTCCCCAGCCCACACTGCACACCTAATTCATTGCAATTTGTATGTGTGTTTAAATTGGTATCATCACTTGTTGGTCCCTGCTTCTTCGTTCACTGCCTCACAAAGTTCGCTGCATGAACTTGTAAATGACTAGTCTATTGCTTGTTTTATAATCTTCTTCCTTACATATGCACCAGTCTTTCTCTGGCATTGATGAGGTCCATTAATTTCATCCGGTTTCAATTTTGAAAGAAGGAATTGCACTTTTTTTTAAACCGATCTACTTATTTTGATACGCAGAAGTTCATTTCTAAGCCGAGATGTAATTTCAAAATCTTCTGGTGTGAAGTGTTCAGAATAAACGACAGAATTCCGGGTGGGTTCGAAATTACACCGATTTATTCGATTCACACACGCTTTGAATCTAATCGGTGATCTTTGGCGATTAGGAAATACATGAATGTGTTCGTAATATTTGAACACCCAAAAATAAGACAATGAGGCATTTCCGATAGAATAGCACACAAACTTATATATAAAATAATAAGGCACTAGTTGCTTCACCGTACGAAACGCTATTGAGTGAAGCTCAAGAATCGCAGTGAACTACCTGGAGTTGTGACGTCACGACTACAGTCTGTGTATCATTATACACGCAGTTTTAAGAGAACGGAAAGTCGTAGAAACTTGCGATTTTCACTGTTATATTTCTCTAAACGAAACCTTTATTTTGAACACCTCTTTATTTTTAAGTTAACAGGGCTTTTAAGCCATAAATGTAACAAAACCATTATGAAAAATTATTTTGTTGCAACTTAAAAGTGTTATATAGACGTAAATGTGTTTAAAACAAAAGGCCCGGTTAAGGAAGTAACTGACATGTGATTTCCCCTGTTTGGACGACCCTGCGACATAACCACTCGGACGGACAGTAGTATGACAACATGTACGTCACCAAACTGTTAACAATAAGTGAATCATAAAAGTAAAGTCTGAAAAGGAATCAAAAGATGAATTACACAATAACGGTTACTTCTAGTATAGGTACAGTATAACCTAAAAGAAAAATAAATTCAGGGAACTGAAATAAAGGAAGTTTAGACTTTTATTTAAAAAATGAAATTAATTTATCCATATTCTTTTATTTACAGATGACTCCTAAATGTTGTGTGCTTGTGTGTACCAGCAATTACAGAGCGTACTGTGAGACTGTTATGTCACAGTTCTCAAATTTCCAAATGAAAAGGATAAGTTATGTGGCTAGAAGCTATTTGTATACCACGAAATGTCTTCACTTCAACAAAGCATTCAATTGTGTGTATTAAACTGTTTGGAGTAAATGAAGTATCCCTATTAGAATACCATCACTCTGGAATAAAAGAAACAATAAAAAAATTCCAAGCAAGAAAATAATTGACTTATTTTTAAAGTAGCTTTATTGAGAGATAGTAGTATTCAATGTCTTTATACTTGTAGAATAAAGAAACAACTTCAACAAATCAAAATTTCAGAAAATATAGAAAAAGAATGGAAGAACTTAACAGATATTTAAAAAAAGGCTGCAGTTGAAAGTATTGGCCTAAAATATTCTAGGCAGAAGAGAAAATGAAGTATACTAAAATGGGTTGAGGATATCAAAAATGATAAAGCAGAAGCATATCTCCGATTTTTACAATAAAAAATTAAAGATGAAATAGAAAATAAAAGAAAGTGGGCAATTGCATCGATTAATGCACAAAATCACTTTATCCCGCCAGATATGCAATAGCTCTCTCTGCATAATCTGCGGCCCTTTACCGAAACAAAATAATAATAATAACAATAATAATAATAATAATAATAATAATAATAATAATAGTAATAGTAATAATAATAATAATCATAATAATAATAATAATATATGTATGTGTGTATTTATTTACACTGCAAGTGGGCAAGCACCCGGTGGCAGTGATATACACAATATAAACAATACACAAAAAAAAATGATAAGCAATACACAATAAATTTACAATACACAATACAATTATACAATACACAATACAATTTTATACACAATACAATAAGAATACACAATATATTTAACACAATAATAATAAAACATAAATAAAATACCTAATTTTACATTACAACCTACATAATTATGTATAGGCCCTACATAAGTTTCAATAGTCTTTCACTTTATTCTCATCTCACTCACTGTAGTGGCACTTTGACGCATTTCACTGACACTTTAGGGCACATTTCACTGACACACTATAACACATTTCACTGACACTATAGAACACATTTCATTGACGCTATAAATTATCACTGATAGGAACTATTCACTGCACTATAAAACCATAACTTCACTGACTCACCTCGCTTCACTGATACAACAGTTCAAATAAGTCAAATAATTACACCCTTATGCATACTGTACATATAAACAGAACTACATTTAAACTAAACATTTCTAGTCTAAGGCCCTCTTACACGCTTTTTTTTTTAAATAATTTACAATTCAAACCAAGGAAGTAACTCGTCAGGCTAAATAAATATATGTCACCTTAAAAATTAATGTTAAATGTCACCTTAATTTTAATTTGCACTTGATACACAACTTTTTAAATTATTCTTGAAACTCCTTAAGGAAGGACAGCCCTCAAAGACCGATGCAGGTAGGTCATTCCAATCATTTATAGTTCTATTTAAAAATGAGAATTTACCTACATCCGTTTTCTGTTTCCTACATTTGATTTTAAAATCATGATCGTTCCTACCATAGTACGTTGGCTTTTCTAACCGAGCCGTTATGTCTACCCATGCTTTCTGACCTAGATGTGCTCTATACAATGCTGTTATTCTAGTTTTCCTACGTCTGTTTTCCAAAGTTTCCCATTTAAGTTCTTTTATCGTATCGTTTCCATCTTCTCTTTTACCTTTAACAAATTTAGCTGCCCTATACTGGATTCTTTCTAAGGAATTTATCTGATATATTCTATAGGGATCCCAACATGTAGTTCCGTATTCCATTAACGGTCGCATTAACGTTAGATATGCTATTTCCCTCGATTTGGGGCTAGCCTTTCTCAAGATTTTCATAATAAAGTGAAGTGCCCTCCATGCCTTACCCGTAACATTATCAACATGCTCTCCCCAAGAAAGTTTGGAGTTTAAATACACTCCTAGGTATTTACAACATTGTACTTGCGGAATTACAACACCACTGAATTCGTAATTAAGACTAGTTTCCCCTCGGGTTTTACAAAATGTTATAGATTTACTTTTAGAACCATTTATTTTCATCTTATGCATTAACGCCCAGTTATAAATTTTATTCAAGTCTGTTTGAATAGCATCTACATCTGAATTATTTCTAATCTTTCTATAGATAATGCAGTCATCTGCAAATAGCCTCACATTTGATGTAATATTCTGGCATAGGTCATTTACGTATATTATAAAGAGTAATGGACCCAGAACGCTGCCCTGTGGCACACCTGAACTTATATTTCCAATTTCCGATATTTCATGACCTACTCTAACTCTCTGGGTTCTACCTTTTAAGAATTCTTGGATCCATAGCACCACTCTTTTATCTATTCCTAGCCTACTTAACTTATCTATTAATATGTCATGTGGCACCAAATCAAATGCTTTCGAAAAATCAATCACAACTGCATCGATTCTTCCGCCTCTATCTACCCCTTCAGCTAGATCCTGAACCAGCGACGTAATTTGACTATCACGTGAGAAGCCTTCCCTAATAATAATAATAATAATAATAATAATAATAATAATAATAATAATAATATACAAACTACTAAAAATAGGGATATTGCAATATCAATTACTTCCAAATATTTTCTCGAAATAATTATGGTATTATCATAGTCTAATATCATACAGTCACGAAGCTTGAGGTGAATTTTTGCATTTCTCTCGATACAACGCTCCAAGCGGTTAGCAACTGAGAGTACTAGGAACAATAGACTCCGCCGGTACTATTTCGTATTGTCTGTGATGAGGCGATAGTATCGACCCTAGTGGCTAGCAACTAAAGTACAACTGTTATTTGCTAAATATTCCCTACGTATTAAGCTTCGTGACTGTATAGCCTATACTAGACTGTGCACAGTATAAAGAAGATACAGTAGAGACAACTCTTGTCGGCACCTTTGATGTTGTTGGTACTAAAATCATGCTCAGGGTGGTCTAGTTCTCAATGAATCCAACCATGTCGCTAGTATCGACAGAGCTAACAGCTGATTTTAGCGATCAGCTGTTCATACATGCTAAACTTTCAGATGAAACTTTTATAATAACTGTTGTAATTACTCCTTTGTTCTGTAGTGATATTTATGTCTTATTATGTATGTCTAATGAAAATTCAATTTTTCTTTTCAAAATATATATAAAATTGCAGCGTTCATGATTGACAAAAATTGATATGAGCAATGACTATTGCATACATAGCGAAGTGCTTACCGTTTTATTCTGTTTCTTCATATCCATTGCATTTCATTTTGGATCACAATTTGTTGTAAAATACATAATATATCAGGGAAACATTTAATAAATAAACAAGAATTCGAGATAACCTGTTATAATTAAAAATGTGTTCAGTATATATATCCGATGTGGGCTACTAATTGTAGGCCTAACTACCAGGTGTAAAAAGAGGGCCTAATAATTATCTATTGCAACTTTTATCACATAACCATAGACAAATAAATAGAGACATAACTACGTAATTCATTATGGACTGTTGCAGTTGGAGGACAATGCTTAACTGGCAACAGTTAAATCCGGGTAACTTCTTTCACTTTTCATTTGCTGTAATAGGCTACGTTTGAATTACAATATTCTTACCTTCTTCCATTTTCGTAAAATATATATTGTAGTAACACATTTTAATTAACAAATTCTTACCTTCTTCCATTCTCGTAAAGGATTTCTTGTAGTCTGTAATACAAATTCTTAACTTCATAGCTAGACACAAGAGCCTACACCAAAGCCTAATTACGTCTTATAATTTTGTAAGAGTCGAACTCAGAAAATAATTCCCTTACAAAGTTGGCTTATTACTATGGGCAAAAATCATTAGGCTATGTATGTAAATTTTGACATTTTTTAACTCCTTCATACGCATACTAATTACTTATCTCTATACAAGCCTCGAACCCAGGAAATAATGCACTCACGGAGTTCAAACTACGGCATGTTACTACACGGGCAAGAGTCATTGCTCATATCAATTTTTGTCTCTTTTCAATCACTCTTTCATAGCTAGATCCAAGAGCTAGCTATACACCAACGTAATCGGGCAATTATTATGTAGCCGAGGTTATGTTTTCTTTCACTTACAGTAGCCTCTTTAGAGACATTCTATTCAACCGATACAGTTATCAATTTTAATGTAGGCCTATATGTTAATTCCAATTTGGAAACCACAATCAATATCAGTATACAAAATATTACTGTCAATAATAGGAATAATCATGTAGGCCTAAGTATAACGTTACTGGTATGAAATTATATCCATCACTAATATAATGTTATTAGCTAGTCAACAAAATTTTATTACATCCATTGTTGAAGTCGTAACTTCATCGAAACGAATGTCGTGATCTATGTAGCTAATGGTTCAATATTACGTTACCAACATAAGCATCTACCAGTGACTTTAAAATTAGCGTCAATTAGTGAATATTTTCATGATGTTTACATACGGAAGTAATTATTATTATGATTATGTTGCCATTCCTTTGCCTCATGTCTTTCAAATTGTTAAAATATGAGTAATAAATATTTTCAGTTAATGTTAAATTATGCCAGTCTTGTCGTAGATGGACAACCATCTGGTGGAGATTTCTGATAATACATCCGGTTTCGTGACATGCGCACTCAGAATTTGTTCCCACGAAATGGCTTAGGTGTCTTTACTGTATGTTCTCTATACTGTGGACTGTATTTATTGTTACGAAAATTGTCTGTTATAGCAAATGCACAACAACAATCTGCTAAATGGTGGCAGTCGAAATGTTGGTACGAGAACTGCATAGAAAATTGCTGATGTTATCCCTATTGAAATGGACATAACATAAATAATAAAGTGTTATCTCTAATCAGTCATTTCACTATGGCAATAATGTTTATTAATCCTAGTCTCCTGTATTCAATAAACCACAACAACATGTATGATATCACCTTTAATGACCTTCCTTCTAGCATTACTGCTTATGCTTCTGTGCCGAGCAAGGAGTAAATATGGCTGCCGCCGCCGAGAATGCGCGGTACTCTCTAATATACACTGCTCTGGGACAATCAAGAAGAGTCTGACATCTATCGGAAGATTGTGAAATTATTACGCATATTGCACGGCCGACTTGATGCTCTCGTCTTCGCTTCTCCTTTACAAAAAAGCGAAGGTAACATCAAGTCGGCCGTGCTTATTGAAACAGTTATGAGACTTTTCAGTTTATTCTGAGGCTATTTTTGATCGATTGGAGGGATTTCATCCTCGTGTGTTTGGTAGCAATGTTATTAAGCCATTTAGGTCGTTTCTCTTGATTCCATGTAAAGCATTTATATATCTTTCACTTTCTTTTTTTGCTAAATATGTGTAGCGGTTAGTTATACATAAATGTAATGAGAGTTGTGTTGCGAAAAAAGTATCGGCTTCCATAAAATTGTTATTTTGTGATAGAGTTGATGTTTTACTATATTTCAGGTTAAAGGTGGAGGAATTTATGGTAGGTAACTGTATGCGATATTTTTATTGTTCATTGCCGTAATTATGATTGCATGTGTATTGTTTTACACATATAAGATTCAGAAAGTGACATTTAATTCAATTTTAATTATCCTTTTGTGTCTAAAATAGTAGTATTGTGTAGTGACATAACACGTCGTTTAAAGTAAATGTTGAAGTTGTCAAATTTTGTGTTCATGTCATGGATGTTGTAATACATTATGGGAATAATTTATTTTAATATGTCTCATGTACGACGCATGTAGACGCATAATTTAGTGAGTAGAATTTTTCGTTGACGTGACTAGGCTAGGCCTACACATATGTATCTTATGTTTGGCTATCCAAATGACAATGATTATTAATTGATTCTTATTATTGTCAGACATCGACAGTAGGAATTTCTTTATTGAGTAAGGTGTTCGAAAGATTTATATTAATATCTACAGTGACAATGTAGGCCTATACCGTAAGAATCTTATACTGGATAAGCCTAAATATGCAACTATTTTTCCAAACAATTAAACGCCATTTTACAGTGTGTACATGAAAATATGGGAATAACCTAATGTAAATAAGCGAATTCTGGCAATTTCAGATAGCTAAGCAGCATTAAAAATGTTAAACAGTCTAACAGTGGCATCTAGATTGCTTCTCGTAACACAACGTGGAACCACTAACAATGAACTTACAAATGCAGGTTTATAGTTTCCATGTTTTTAGTCCTGTGTCAGGTCATTGAGTAACTAAGTGTTCTGCAAAGGAAGAAGTCGAGGATTGGGTAAAGAAGAAACAAGTATTTTACTGGAAAATAACACCAGGCAATAATAGACGAATTAAACTGTTTGGTGAAACTAGTACATAGTTATTTAGTTCTGGTGATTTCGTAAGTGCAATCCCAAATCTATCATTAGCCTACACTACCTTATTACAGACCAGTACTGATATCACAAAACAAAAAATCACTAGTCTTTGCCTAGCGTATTTACAAAGCGTAACAAAAACCTAAATGAACCTACCTGACTTGTCACAAATTCGTATATGCAAGACATAACAAAAGCCTAAACTAACCTAACCTGTCCCAGATTTATATATGCAAGGCATAGCTTGAGTGTACACTAGCGTGAAACTTTCGTAATGTCACCAAAGTTATGTTGGTATGACTGAGGAGAGAGCTCGAAACTCTTGAAGATGTAGGAAGTGGGAGTACGAGGAACCAACTCTGCACTAGATTAGCCAACCATTTGCAGAGAAGTCTGAATTGTTGCTGTTTTAACAGGCGAAAATTAGGGGCTAGAAAATATTGAGAATAGGACGCATGTTTATATGACATTTTTTTCGATTAATACACACACACACCTAAACTGGACCCTAACCTTAGAGAAATGCCGCTGTACGGAAGCGCACCTTTGCTACTGTCCTCAAATGAATTTGTCACCACAGCAGAATCAATTACTTCTTCTACAATTACATCACGTTCCCAATATTCTTTTTCTAACTTTTGTACATGTCGACAATAACCATCCTAATCTTATTGTTTTCTCGAACGTAAGTTTTAATCTTTTTCCAAGCTAATTTTATAGCACTAAGTTCGCACATATACAGTGGTAAGCGAAGTATAGTGTGTCCATGACTGTCTAGCAATTTATCAATTTTGAATATTTTGTTTGTGTTTTTTTTAAAGAACTAACTCATATAGTTGATCTTTTTTTCATTGTCGTTCTACACTGCGCACCTTTACGTTGCAGCCTCGAAACCATGTCTGACTTATTAGCATATGTGAAAGGAGGTTTATCTTCAACTCTTTGTTGACTATAAAGAGGTGTATGGCAATATAAATAGATTCAAACTGAAGACAGTGTTTGAAGAAATGAGAGTACCAAGGAAGATAATTTATTTATTTTTTATTTATTTATTATTTTGCTAATAATTGTAACATAAAATATAATATATACAGAAAAACTTTAGCTCGTCCCTGAAAGAGGTAAACTCGTGCTCAGGGGCGGATTCCTGAATTGAAATTAATAATTATACAATACAATTTGTCTTATGTCTACTGTGCAATTATAATATATAAATTTAAATTTACAATTTTTCAATTTTTATAAAATCCATACATAACTTTTTAAATTTAATACTAGAACTGTTAGAATTGATAAGATAGGATATTAAAATATAAATTTGTTATATATTCTTGGGCCTAAATTACTACTATGATTAAATATTGTAACAGTGTTGCATTTTGGTTCAAACAATCTTAAAGAATTCATACTTTTTGTTTCATAACTATGAGAATACAATTCAAAATTATTTCGATTTTTATGTAATTAATTTGGTGAGTATGACACTGCGAAACACAAGGGCTAAAGTAAAGATACAGGGACAGTTAGGCAGGGAGTTTAAGGTGAAGAGGGGTTTGAGACAAAGAGGTGCCATATAAATGACATTATTCAACTTATGTCTGGAATATATCATTAGGAGAATCCAGCTGAATCTGGGAGGAACCATGCTTGCAACTGCAATGTCAAGCCAAATGGCGGACCATGGATGGTGGGAAATTTGAAAATGTAAATTAATATGGAACGCCCATCATATTATCCAGCCATTTAAACTAAGGTACTGCAAACGAATTCTGAAAAAGCTAGTTGCAAGAATGGAAGAAGCTGGCAGCACAATACAGAGTACCTGTAATTCCTGCAAACTACGGTGCATTTCCCCAACTGCTGTCATTATGTGAGTGGGCAGCAAGGAGAGTGACGTGGTTTCTGTGGAAAGAGGGTGTAAAGACTGCAGATATTCACAAGAGATTGGTGAGTGTATAGTGTATGGTGAGCATGCACCATCACGAAAAACTGTGTACAACTGGGTGGATGGCTGGAAACGTAGCCGCACATCACCGGAAAAGGGAATCAGTTCTGGAAGGAAAGTGACTGTGACAATGCAAGTCAACATCTCTAGAGTGGAGCAGTGTACACTGGAGAACAGGTGCATTACATTCTCCGAACTGGAGGCAGCCACAGGACTTGTCAGAATCACTCTGCACCACATAATGCATGAACACCTTAAGATGGGAAAGGTGTCTGCCAGGTGAGTCCCCAAGCCCCTGACTGCAGCACACAGACAACAGTGCAAGGATCTCCTTCACTGCCACAGCCAGGATCTAGAAGGCTTCATGTCCAAACTTGTGACTGGCGATGAGACTTGACTCCATTACCATGAACCCCAGACCAAAGCCCAATCAATGGAGTGGAAGCATAAAGGCAGCCCCATGCCGAAGAAGTTGAGAACAGTGCCATCAGTAGGCAAACGCATGGCCACAGTCTTTTGGGACAATGATGGAATCATCCTCATTGACAGACTTGAACCAGGGACCACCATTAACAGCATGGCATATGTGGCGACCCTTCAGAGCTTGCACCATGCAATTCAAAAGAAACTACCAGGAAAATGGGTGAAAGGTGTGCTCCTGTAACATTACAATGCTCGTCCCCACATGAGTCGGGCAACCACAACTGCCATTGCTGAGATGGAAATACAGTAAGTGAGAGTTTTCGTAGATATTTCAGGACCAATGAAGAAATTTACAGTGTATTTGTTCATTATTGTAATAGTACATTTCCTTAGAGAAGTGCAAGACACACTAGTCTTTTCATTATTCATTTTTATACTGTATTTATTGCATCAAGTAAATCCAAGGCCAAGAAACATAAATCGTAACACACAATAGAAAAATGCAATGGACTGTTTAGTCTAATGCATGAGAGTACTCGTAGAAGAAGAAGAATAATTATATGTAACTCTTAATCATTTTACTGGAAATTTTCGAAGGCTACTCAGTCATCTTCTAAAGGAATCACAAATTTCTCAGTTGTTAAAAGGTTGCTTATTTTTAAAGACATTCCTAGACACTATATAAATGCCCTGTCAGAATGAAGACACATAAAGTATTCTCTCTTTATTTTAATAAATTCTTTTGAAGACATGTAGACATAGGTAATGTTTTATTTGTTACTATTTTTACTATTTCTTGTGTAAAAAAAAAGGCCAAAGAAGACGACCTTGGAATCAATTGTAGGAAATTTTTATATTAAGCCTTTCTTTGGAAGGACTCTGAATAATATACTATTGAAATTGAAAAAGAAAAAGGAGCTGGAGGACGACAATGAAATATAAAATTTGATTCATCTGGAAACATGCTAAATATTGAATATCAATAAGAGTTCTTTAAGTGCTCAGGAAGAAAAGATAGTACACTTTTAGTACTGATAACAAGAATTTCTAAAATGTGCAGTATTTCTGCTATACCTTAAAATTGAATTTCCTGTAGCATCACAGTGCATAATGGGGAAAAAGTTGTAAATGTATCTTAATAATTTTCTTAAAACTGCAAATTCTTAACATAATGGCATATTGTATATTTGTGTGCATATAAAAATTCAGCGTGTATATAGAGGCAATTTCTTCACAAATCAAGAGACTGTGTTGTTTAAATACCGTACTGTTCTTAAATCAATCATTGTAGGAAGCTGTAACAAAATGAATCATCTTCACATTAAACTCACTTGTGAAAGTTGAATTCCGCTAGTGTGTTTTATTGTTGTTACTTGAAATGAGATTGTTTATCAATCTTTGCTGGTTAAATTGTTTGTCAGCTTTTACTGTTACTGCTGTGTAGGTGAGGGCTGGACCTTAAGTATGATGATTTTGTGCTATTGTATTTTAAAAATAAATATTCGTTTTTTATCAGCCTTGTTTGTTTCAAGTTTCTGGTGTTATAATGAACTGTCATACCAGTTTCCAATTTATACCCCTCATATTTTCCGTAAATTATGGTATCTTGAAGTATGTCAGAACAAAAATTTATCAGTAAGCTTTAGAACACCACTGTATATTTCAGACTTAATTGTTAATGTTACGAGAAATCCTACTAAACCTGAGAGTGGAGTCACCTGTCTGGTTTGGCTGTCACTGACTGCAAGAATATTACTTGTGTTTTATTTAATTACAATGATACAGTTGGTATTATATTTCGAGATGGGCAAAAATTTAATATAATATATATTTATTATCACAAGAAATGCTGGAATGATAAATTCATCACTAGCAAGCTAATAAAAAAAGTCTGAAAATTACCGGACATTGGTGGGATATTGTATAGGCTGAATAGAAGTGATGAGACCATGATGGTGGAACTTATAATTTGCTTTCCATGTGCCTGATCACAGACATTGACATCAGTTGCAGGAACTGATTAAAATTGGTTCTTGTTTGATTGAATATATTTCAGCTAGGAATCTTGTGATGTTAGTTGTTTGGGGATATGAAATGATATATTACTTCCCTGTTGTTTTCTGTGACTGTGACGTAAATGATATCGAATTGTGTAGACTTGGATGAATAATGGGAGAAGAAAATTCGTCTTCACCACTCTTTTCTCCACTACAATGCTGCTCAGTGAGGTTTACATGTAAGTCTCTGGAGTAAAAAATCTGATCCATTCGATTAATAATGGCTGATGTCTGTCACGTATTAAACTTTATACACATATGCAAGGCGTTCCTATGCAGACGGTCCCAGCTAGTCATTATGGTAATGGTTACGCTCATCTCGAGCAAAATTTAGGAGAAAATGTTCTGGTGTTCAGTGCCTCACTTATCTATTATTCAGTAACTCGTTAGGAAATTGCAGAAGACTGGTTCATTGTTTAACCCCCCCACAAAGAGAGAATTCAAGATTGCATTTCATCAAAATGCGATATACATAATTGGCTTTCCTACATGTAATATTTTTCAGGTAATACCAAGTAAATAATTTTATTTTTACGGTAACAGAAATTTGTTACTTGATCATAAAAGTAGTTTTAGTAGTAGGTAGCCTACATTGTAACATTTCGTGTGTTCCAGTAAATGCGTTATTTAGGACTAAATAATTTGATTTGTTTAGTATTAACTAAATATTTTTTTCCATATTAAGCACTGTGCTACGTAATATTTTTGGACACTATAACCATATCACATGTTCGCACATGACCTACAGTGCTATTTTCGTTTCTCGACCAAGTAACTAGTTACTCTATAGACATTTACACTGAGTGGTACAATCACATCTCAAGTTTGAAGAATGTTCGCCAATTTGAGTTTGTGAAAGATGTGAGATTATGAAAAACATTGGCATCTTGTAATATACGTGTTAAAAATGGAACTATCGATTTAGATATTCTATGAGAGATTGAGACTGGTCGTAATTTCAAGATCCTACACTTTTCATTTCAAAAGAAAATAGATGAAATACTGCTGTTTTTTTCAGGTCACTGAGCATGGCGGCAGACCAATTTTGCCTGCGATGGAACAACTTCCAGCTGAACATTGCTTCTGCATTGGACAGTTTGAAGACTGATGAAGATCTGGTTGATGTGACATTAAGTTGCGAGGGACAAAATGTGAAGGCCCACAAGGTGGTGTTATCGGCTTGCAGTCCCTACTTTCGTGGTGTGTTCAAGGTGTGTGTCACTGCATACAAAAGTTGGGAATGTTAATCATAATACAAAATTACTGTGGATGTAGACCAGCTAGGTTAGATCAGAGCTGTCACAGATCAGATCTGAAAGTATAATAAATATTAAGACTTCTTCCACCATACTATGCTCTATGTAACCAATTCTAAATCGAAAAATATATCACTTTAAACTGTACCAGTACTGAAAGTTTTTTATTTCCTCCCTCTTTCTGTCATTCATAATTAATACTGTTTTGGTTTGTATGTTTTAGTAATTATTGAGTACCGTAAAGTGGGATAAAGCAAGACAGTCAAAGTTGGACATTCCTGTCATCTTTGCTTTGATTGCTACTGCTAACTAGTG
This sequence comes from Periplaneta americana, assembly GCF_040183065.1. Lineage (NCBI taxonomy): Eukaryota > Metazoa > Arthropoda > Insecta > Blattodea > Blattidae > Periplaneta > Periplaneta americana. Next base: position 116,891,484 of record NC_091118.1, on the reverse strand, counting down.
TTCGAACTGGGAACTTAATCTAATTATATCTGATTGAGTACATCCTTGCCATCAATTCTGTATACTTCCTTGTTACATGTTCCATGTTTCTTTGTGAGAAAGAGCATTCATAGAACAATAGCAAATTTTTAGTTGTCTTTAAAAGTGAGCTAATACCTAGTTATAACAAGAATTCAGGTTAAGTTAGGGAAAACTGTTTTACATATTTGTAATCATGGGACTTCAATGATATTATATGTAAAGTCTGATATGTGTAGAAAATATTTCAAGTGCAATTTTTCGGGTAAGGTTGGCCATGTCATGAACATTAGAAGATTGGGCCTAATGAGTTCTGTAAATATACTAATAATCTACCTGATATAAATGGATCCAGAACACATCTGTATATGTAGGATATATATTTAGCAACATCACACTTGCTGCCTCTGTGTAGCTCTCATAATTACCAGATCCACTATCACACATGAAAACCATTACTGTACTTAACATAAATTGATTATAAAAATACATGAATATTGGTTTAAAGATATTTCATATGTATTTTAGATGTCGAACTTTACCACTTAGGTATTTGAAACCTGGTCTAGTGCTTCATTACACATGTCCAGCTTTTCACCCATTAATGAGGTAAAGTCGGACATGTTCCTAGGTGGGAAAAAAGACACTTCTATTGTTGCAATAATTTTGGCTTTGAAGAACCATTAAATAAAAGGTTATAAGGATGATGTATATGAAATCTAATACTTCTGTACCCTGAAATCCATAGCATTTTTAACGAAGAATCTCATAAAATATCACTTTACGGTATTTGGACATAATAATTTTAGATTTGAATATTCACTGAAAACGAAAGTTCATGCGAACTTCCTAATGTGTCAACACTGGCGGCCTGAATATAACTGAAGAAACATAAAACTGTGTGGATTTTATTTATTAAAACGAATCAGATAACACAAATAATACACTAATTTTATGTTCGAATATTCACTGAAAATGAAAGTTCATGTGATCTTCCTAATGTGACAAAACTGATGGCCCAGACTAGCAATGTGGCAGATTTAAACATTTTTTTTTTTTGGCCTAGCCAAAAGTGCTGTTGTTTTGGTATTGCCGGTTATGAGGGATTTTCTGTAATAATAAAATTAATAATAATAAGATAAAATCAATGTACCCAAGCAGCATATATCAGTAGAGGTGAGCAAATGAAAAAGAACTGACCAGAATCAAGAACAAAATGAAATTACCTGTCATTCTTGGTATATCCAGCAAGCTAAGGTGTGGGCGCAAGAAATTGGAGGGGTGAACGACATTAGGAGGAGGAGGAAGGGAATGGAATGAAGTGGGGAAAAATGCGTGATGACATCAACGAGAATACCAGGAAAGAAATTCGGTGCATTTGTCTACATTTGACTAATTTTTTCTAAGTATGAGTTATTTCTAAGGCTGTTTATTGAATGACCTAAAATATGAAAGCATAATCTTTCACTGCTGATACAGCCAACATTTTTAGTAAAATATCGTTATTTAGATCTGTTCATATTTGGATTTGGACCTAAAGTTTTGATTAATTTAATTTTAAGAGGCTTTAACTTTACAGGAGAATCCATGCCAGCATCCGATAGTTATCCTGAAGGATGTGAGCTTCGAGGATGTGACTGCACTTCTGAGCTTCATGTACCAGGGTGAGGTGTACATCACACAGGATCGACTGGCATCCTTCCTGCACACCGCAGAGCTCCTGCAAGTTCGGGGTCTCACTGGTGCAACTAACCCCTTTAAGGATGCTGTGAGTGTTATAATAGAAATTTAATCAGCCATATCCATTTTCGTCTACTTCAGATAATTTTATGAAGCTGTTCTTAAATATATTTTTATATTAATAATAATAATAATCTTCATCATCACAATCATAATAATACATAATATTTTCTAACCTATTGGAAACAGTGGTGAAATACTTTGAAGCTAATAATTTTTTCTCCTGCACACAATTTGATTTTAGAAAAGGCTTGAATAACTATAAATGTCATCAAAGAATTGTTATCATCTGTAGTTTCCAGTTTCGATACTCATGAATCTTATTATGGTATCAAAGGGATAGAGTTGGACCTATTTACGTCTTACCTGTCTAATAATACTCAACAAATACTGTATATTACGATGGTTCAAAATTCAAAGGTGGCATTAAGCAGTTGTGGAGTTCCCCAGGGGTCCATTCTGGGTCCTCTTCTCCTTTTGATCATGATAAATGATTTATCATTAGTGGCTGTGTGCACCATTCTCGATTAAAAGTTGAGGTTGCGGGTTCGATCCCTGGCCAGGTCGATGGCATTTAAGTATGCTTTAATGCGACAGGCTCATGTCAGTAGATTTACTGGGATGTAAAAGAACTCCTGTGGGACAAAATTCTGGCACACCGAAGACGCTGATATAACCTTGGCAGTTGCGAGCATTATTAAATAAAACATAACATTCGATTAAAAGTTGACTATGATTAAGTCATCAATTAACTGTCTTAGGCACCAAATTGCAGTGTATCAATCTCACTTAAAGTTAAACAAGAGAGTTGGCGATGATCGAAAGTGTGAGATTGATTATTTTGAATCGAACATGATGAAGTCCAGAATAACAAAATGGCGGCATGATTTGATATACTTGATGGATTCAAAGACGAAATTATATATCTTCAACACGTATATCACAGCAAAAATAACCGAAATGGTGTTATTGTGGAAAGAGGAGACCTTTTGAAGATCTAAGAGATAGAAAATTTGAAGAGAGATTTCGACTGAATGAGGAAATGTTGTGGTGGTTGGTGGACCAAATGAATGAGAGGTTATAGAGTTTAATAAAAAAAGGGAATAACCCCGTTTCGCCAATGAACAGAGTTTTGGCAGCTTTACAATCATACACCACAGGTGCCTTTATCGGAGACACTGCTAATATACATCAGACAATGTGCAGCATCATCACCAGTGAAGTGTCAGAAATCATTGCTTCATTTTTTCCATGCTTCATTGTTTTTCCAGCAAGGGCAGATCTACAAAGTGTAATAGGTACATTTCACCAAATATATGCATTTCCTGCTGTTGTAGGAACAGTAGATGTGGGTGCACCACATCAGACTTCAATCTTCGGTGGAGACAGTTGCAGAACACTTTCGTAATAGGAAAAGATATTTCTCTTTGAATTGTCAAACTATCAGTGACCATAGCCTATTGATAAGAGATATTGTAACTTGGTGGGCAGTATCTGTACATAGAGCACAATTCGAAAATGATGTAATACTACATGGCTGTTTATTAGGACATGGAAATTATGCCTGCAAACCATATTTACTAATATCCTTGCTAAATCCACCAACACCAGCAGAACAATGGTACAATAGACTACATATTAAAACAAGAAACACTGTTGAAAGGCAGTATGGAGTTTGGAAAAGAAGGTTTCCAGTATTGTCAGTGGGTTTAAGATGTGATCTGCAGGAGGCCCTGACTATAATAGCAGCTACTGCAGTGCTGCATAACATTGCTAGAAGTGCCAGCAATGAAGAGCTGCCAGAAGATCCATAGATGGTGCGATTGCTACAGGAGTTACGCGGTTTAAGAGTCCTGACATTAATAAAGTTCGGCATGGTGCTTTAGTTTATATTTGATTAGCTTAGCTTAGGTATGATGTATTTTATTGAAAAAAAAAAAACTGTAAAATTACGTAAAAATGTTTCTTTTTGTATTATTGTGAATTGAAAAATGTTGAAAATATGCATTTCCGAAACACATTCACTTTGCTTTTGTAAAACAGCTTTAAATTTGAGTTTTTTTTTAGGAAAAAGTTATGTAAATCAGTACTGCCCTCATAAATATTTACCTATTAATATACAGTTTGTCCACATTCTGGAAAGTCAGTGGTAGTGGGAAGAAATCAGGGATGTTAAATTTGGCCATGGAAAGTCATGGATATTGTTCTAATTCTTGAAAAGTCAGGGAAAATTCCTCAATGATGAAAATTCAGCGGAAAATTTTATGCTCTAAACTGCTTCTTTTTTGGTGTGACAAGTGAATTCATAGGGTCGCTTTAAGTGTATGAATCCACTTGTACTTCTGCGTCATTTATACGATATTTTAAAATTTGTTTCAGATTTTCATAGTTAAAGTTTGAGAAACAATACCGTTATGGCTAAACAGTGTTTATTTTCCATTCAGTGGCTAAATAATCAACTGTGTTTGGATTTTACTGGATGGTTAGATTTGATGCATATTGTAAAGTGTGTTTCAAGACTTTCTGAGTAGTATGGAGAAGTAATCTGTGATTTCATATGTTAAGGGGCTAATCATTTGAAGATTTTGTCGAGTAATGAGGATGGTTGAGCTGTAGGGTTGGTGGAGGCTGGCTGTCCTGGAAAAAAAAAAATCATTCAGAGCAGAGAGCTTAACATTTTTCATTCAGGTCACTGGTTGGTTAGTCAGGAAAATCTAAAATTTTGGTTAAAGGAAGTCAGAGAAAAGTCGGGGAATTCTTTTTGCAGATTGAAGTGGACATATATATAATATATAATCATTATTATTATATCATATTGTTGCAAATTATTAAATGAATCGATGAGATGAAAAAGGGTAAAATTCCACTTTTTGGCCAAATACAACTGAGACAGCCAAGTTATTAATTTATTATTTCCCTATCTGATGAGCAAAAGAAAGACAATATTCCTTCACTCATTATGGGTTATACTGCAGGTTGTTTCGTGAGATGAGATTAAAAAGGAAAATATTCCAGGAATGTTATCCTTCTTCATCTCCATGTCGTCTGGATCAAGTGTATGTATGATCAGAGAAGGAAAGAAGAAGGAACCAAAGTTTCTGGTCCAATCAATCCAAACAGGAAGCATCTTGAACTCCAAGGATTGGTGGCCACATTTCTTCAAGAAGACTAGAAAAAGTCTGGATAAGCATGAAAACTTCAATATCAGCAAATACCATCACATGATAGGCCTATATAAATCCAATGACCTAGGTTATATTACAGCTTCTTTTATTTCACCACTTCTGTCATTTAAGTTCAAACTGAACAAACAGCTTTGCCATCCTTAGAAGCATATGCAGGAAAATTTTCAATCAATGCCAAGAAACTTTATGACATTTCCAAAATATACTGTCATATCTCAGATGAATATAAGGGATTTTATGATGAGATTTTGAATTGGCCCACTACTATCCCATTGGAAGGAAACCCATTACAGCAGTACATTTGGAAACTATGAGGAATTGGACTAATCCATGCTGACTCTTTAGCAGTTTCTAGCATTTTTGAAGATGTTATTGGATTTTACAGCACATAATATATTGTTTTTAGCACTGAAGTATTATTAAATGTTATTTCCAAAGTGCTTATTGTAAGTGATATTACATTTGTCTCAATTTTGTTTAAAAGAAAAGTTTTGTTTATTTCAGTGAGGTTAAACAACATTTAAAGTAGAATTGGGCGTTAATTGTTAAAAAGAAGCAATTTCGTTAAATGCACAACATTTGCCTCTCATAATACTACAAATTACTAATGCTAAATTTTTTTTCTAAAACTTTTCAGAAACAAAGTAATTTTTTTTTTTTTTTTTTTTTTTTTTTTTTTGTGTTTCCTGGAAAACTTTGTTTAGTGGAATGTTATCCTTTATGATCTCATTGATTCAAATGTATCACACAATTTTCATGTCCAGTTGTATTGATGTGGACTACTAGAATTTATTAAAATAATACTAGTTTGCTATGATATTGGACATTAATATAAAGTGCAGTTACTTTATTTTATTCATTTCTGCCTCATTTTTAATTTTATTTAATCACATCTTACACTTACCAAATGGTTTCCACAGGGGGGCTTAATAATATGTTAGGTCGTTTAGACTCTTAGATAACTTTTTGGAAAATAATTATTTATGCTTGAAGTAAAAGAAATTAACAGTCATAATATTAAAAAAAAGTCACTGTATAAATCAATCCAATCAAGTATATTTTAACTCACTTGAAATTGCATTGAATTGTGAGGTTAAATCCAACCAGGTAGCCTGCTTTTTTTAAAATTGGTTACTTAACGACACTGTATCAGCTACTGGGTTATTTATCATTGATGGAATTGATAATAGCAAGATAGGCAGAGGATTTGCCATAAATTACCTGATTTGCCTTACAGTTAGGGAAAATCTCGGGAAAAAAAACCCAGCCAGGTAATCAACCCAAGGGGGAATCGAAGCCTGCTTTTCTTTTGGTGAATATCCATCAGTATTTTTATTCTCTATTATCGATGCTGAATTACTTACAAGTTCTAAAAGAATTCCCACTTCCAACTACAAGAAGTTAGGTACCTTTTTTTTTTTTTTGTCTCTGCTCATTATATAATTATTTTGTGAAGTAAATACTTGTACAAACAAACAAAAACGAAGTGATAAATGACAGGGTACGTTGGTATGCTGTTTCATAAGCGGAAACCTAGTACTTAGTTGATGCTTCTCAAGTTAATCGAGAGAAAATGTTATTGCACTGCATCTTAAGATAAAAAATTAACCATGTTTCAGAGATTGCTGATAAATAGGCTAGATAATCGAGAATGGTGCACATGGCCATAGATGTATTCTAGTAACTCAGTTTTATTTGCCAAAGACACAACTTTATACTCTTCAAATAGGAATGTAAATGCATTGAAATTATTTATGCAAGAAGCATAAGACGCAGATCCATGATTTCAGGCTAATGCCTGCAGTCTAAATTCGAGTAAAACAAAAAAATATAATGTCCTCATTAAAAAATAGTCAGTACGAAAATAAGAACCTTGTGTAAAATTGTTAGTGCACTTGCATCTTACGATCAAGAATTAACCATGTTTCAGTGATTGCTGATAACTAGGCTAGATAATCGAGAATGGTGCGCATGGCCATAGATGTATTCTAGTAACTCAGTTTTATTTGTCAAAGACACAACTTTATACTCTTCAAAAAGAAATGTAAATGCATTGAAATTATTTATGCAAGAAGCATATAATGACGCAGACCCATGGTTTCAGGATAATGGCTTCAGTCTAAATTCGAATAAAACAAAAAAATATAATGTTCTCATTAAAAAATAGTCAATACGAAAATAGGAACCTCGTGTAAAATTGTTGGGAATTATATTAGACTCAAAATTAACTTTGTAGCATCACATTTATTATATAAATGCGAAACTCTCAAGAGTTATATTTTTTGAGAAACCTAAAACCACTAAAGGTGAAAAATACCACGTGTAATACAAATTGCACTGCATCACTATCACATACATGCAAGCAGTTCTGCAAATCTTTCTGTTTTGCTAATAGTGCTTTTTATAGTCAGTTCTTCTTGCAAGATTTCGGTATTTTCGATTTTGACAATTTCTTTCGCAATTGTGCTGTTAGCTGACACTAAATTAGATTTCTTCTATCTGGTTGATCTATATTGGCCTTTAATATTTTTAAGTGTGTTTGCACCGTATGTCAAAAAAATTATATAAGATTTTAAAATTAATACTTTCATACTAACTGAAAACTAATTAGAATTTTTAACAGGAGATGGTTTATGTTCATAATTAATTTTTTTCTTCAACAGCCCAAGCAATGTAAAATGAAGAAGCCAGTGCCGACATCTGCTGGGCAGCTGCGACATGACACTCCTCCTCTTGCTTCTCCTCCCTCCATGTCAATTCCCCTACCGCCTTCCAGTAAGACACATCCACTATCAAAGAGTCCCGTGATGGGTAAGGAGCCACTCTCATTGTCATTGATTCAGCAGACAGCACTGAATTCCTCGACAACACTGCATCATCAACATACTGTTCCATACCAGCAAACATTGAGTATCCTGCCAGGTGAGACGAGTCATCATGTGTCTGACTCCGATCCACCAAACCACCAGACCCCATCACCTCAACCACCTTCTGCCAAAAGGCGTAAAGCTTTTCCGCGTCGTGTGAGTGTGGGTGGTCATGAGGTGGCAGAGTCCCCAGAGAGGACGAAGTCAAGTGAGGAGCAGATTGGCTGTGAAGTGGTGAGCATGGGTGTTGCTCCTGTGAAACAAGAGCCAGAGGACGAGTCAGTGTTAGAGGTGGATGCCACTATAGAAGAGGAGAGCAATCCTCTCACATTCACTAACACTGAAGAGGATGTGGTGCACATGGAGAGCCCCAACTCTGATGTGACACGGCGACTCGATTATTATGGGAATGTGGAGACTGTTGTGTCTGAAGACCCAGATATAGTGAAGGAAGAGGGTGTATCATCTCTTGCCCCCCATAGCATGTTGCTGAGGTCGCTGTCCGGTGTGAAACAGCCAGATGCATCGCCCTCAAGAATTGGTGATGGTACTGCTCCCCCTAGGACATCTGATGAAGGAGATGGTGAGTTGATTGGTCATACCATTGTGCATGTTGTAGCTTGATGGACAACAGAGCCGTGACATGTGTCCGATGCTATAAAATTAAGATTGTAACATTTTAGCACAACTGTATGTATGTTTTTACCTTCTCTTTTACTAAAAAAATAGTTTCTGACATTTCATCTGTCTAATAATTTTCTTTTGAAATACCGAATGATAGTGTTCATATTCATTATTGCGAGTTAATTTATGCAGAAAACGTTAAAAAATATTTTTGAAAGTGTTATTTGAATGTTTGTGAAAAGTGATACAAAATGGTCTGAAATCCACACTAACAATGTTGCGTCATTCCTGACTTTCTGCTTACATAGGAAGTTCTTCTGTAAAATTATATTTTCAGGTAAAGTAGGCCTCACATTAAAATGTTTCATGAGTAAATTGTAGAGATTATACCTGTATATTAGTAGGTAGCCTACAATGTGACATAAAATTAGTGTTTTAAAAGACACTGCGTATTTAATTAAATGTGTAAATAATGTAATATAAATATTTGTCCCTGTACTCTTGACATGATTTTCCGTAAAACTAAGTATCTAATAAGTAGGTGTACCCTGTCATGAAATAGCTAATGGCAAAGTATGGTGGATTTACTTATTACTCACTAATTAAAAAAAAAAATTGGGATTGGTAAAAAAAGTCTACTCAACAGATTTTTTGGGTGTTGATCACGGAAGTAGCTACTAATATGTCAGATTGGCTCTCGGTTTTCATAAAAATGTAATTTTCACATATACAAGTTGGGGCAGAATGAACTCATTGACTTGTGTAATACCCATCCGACAGTTAGGGTGGATTGAAGGTAGGCATGGCATAACATTGGCCAAGGTATGTTATTTAAGGTTAAAGTATCAATTGTTTAGGTTTACATGGCAACGATTTTGTTTTGCTACTGAAATCAAATCTGAATTATTTCAATAAATGTACTGAATAAATATGCTTCGTTGGTCAGCAGAACGCCAGACATTCACTATTAAAACATTAAAAAAAAACGGAGATTCGGTGATAACAACACAGTGATTATTCAGGTGGCAATTCAGCGTTGCAAAACATGGAAGAGTTCGGGATCGCAACACAATAACTGGATTGAGAAATTACGAACGACAGCTTCTGCAAGAGATGACAAACCTGCAGGCAGAGCTCGAACTGTGCGTACACCGGAGAATATCGAAAGAGTGCGTGCTGCTGTCATTCGCAGTCTAAAACAATGTGCACATTGACAAGCTGTTGTCTTTAACATATCCAACAGGTCTCTTCGTTGGATATTGCACATCGACTTAAATTACCAACCGTACAAAATTCAAATAGTGCATGATTTCATCTCAAGAATGGAATTTTGCAATTGATACTCTAACCTTAAATAGCATACCTTGACCAATGTTGTGCCATGCCTAGCTTCAACCCACACCAACTATTGGATGGGTATTACGTAAGTCAAAATCATGAGTTTATTCTACCCCACCTTGTATATACTTCGGCCATAATACAGTAACATAGCACCTTTTCACTTATTGCTTGTATTGAATTTCTGATGCATCCCTTTTCAGCATTAGCATTAACATTGTAGAGCACTCAAATTTATCCCTACTGAAAATTTAATATGGTGATTCTTGTGGTTTCAGTGGAGCTAATTGGAGAAAATATTTTTTTTTTATAACCTATACTCATGTTGGGTTGCACAGTCTCTTTCACTAAATACTCTACTTGGAGATACCTGATTTACAATGATGTTGCAACACATGATGACACCATTGTAGGTGCTTGGAAATACCTGATTTACTATGATGTTGCAACACGACACCATTGTAGCGCGATTTTTCTGTCTCAGTTTTTAATAAATATTGAAATATATGTGGTAATTTGAACCAATTTCTTCTTCTACTTGGATGTGTTTGAAGCATTTCGCAACTTTGTGTAATAGCATTGTGTAAAATGACTAATACTTGAAGCAAAGACATATTTAATGTTTAAAAACAAAGAATCATGTCATGATTGAGGGGCTCTGCGTAATTTTGTTCCATCTCGGTCAGCTGTTGAAAATAAAAAAAAGGGTTGTGAAATCAGATTCAGATACTTGTCAGCATTAATTGTTTCTTAAAAAAAAGAAAGAAAAGAAAAGATATTTGCTCATCTCATGGCATACCATACACTAACTTTTTGGTCATGTAGGTGAATGTAAATAATGTCTGGTTTCTCAGTGGACCAGTAGTGATAATAAATTGTGAATTTATGTAGCTGTGGAAATGGATCCAAACCTCAGTGGTTCTATTTGTCTGTTATGTACATTATTCTCAACCCATTCACAAAATGCACACCTTTTTCCAGGAATGCCTGGTTGTAGCTCATGACAAGGGAACAGATTTCTAGGCACTGTAAAAGTGAGATTTAGGACTTTATAAAATCCAGTTAGGACTTTTAGGAGTTTTTATAAAATTAACAATTAATAATTTTAATTTAGGTGGAATTTAAGTACAAAGACAATGAGTGCTACTGAACTGAAGACACAAATTATATCAGTAAAAGAGACTTATTGCTGATTGGTCAGTTTCATTTCACATAACAGGGGTGCATTGATGTGAAAACTAATTTGTAAACTCTCGCCTAACATGAACAGTCTACCACCCCTTTTATGCTAGATGGACTTTTCCAAATGAACTGATACTCGAACAATGAAAAGAATAAGTAATGCCAGTAAAACTTTTCAGGTTTCGGGTTTCAAGACCATATTATCTGAATAAACTTCCATTTATTGGTTGTCCTTTTTTCACAAAATCATGCCCTATATGGATATTTTATTCAATCACCTTCAGAGCGAGACACTAATCCAACTCTGGTTGAAACTAATCTTCAGAAATTTGAAAGAAAAAATTCCAAGAAAACATCTGTACAGAAAGTTTCATTGAAGATATGGCAGAAAGAAGAAAATAGAAATTCAAAGTAAGAGAAGAGACATGCATTTGAAGTTTGTGGTGTAGTGCTCAGAAAAATAAAGGATTAGATTTAATATTTAAAATAAGATGAAAATTAAAAACTTAAAAAATTTTTTTTTTTTTTTAATTTCATAATGTTAATATACTGTAAAAATGTTGTACGGCTATTTTGAAATCGTTTGCTTCGCATTGAAGGTATAGCCTATGATCTTTTTAACAATATTTTAACACTATGAAATTTTAAAGTTGTAAATGTTTATCATGTTTTAAATATTGAAAATGTTATAAAGTGAATTTATACCAAGAGAAATAGATTTAGCTTCAAAGAAGTGTGGTACTCTGAAAAATTAAGGATAAATTTAGTTTCAAAGAACACTTTGGAGCATGAACATTGTTTCAGCCAGAGAAATTTGAAGATTTTGATAACATTTTCCCAGGAGAATCTCTTAAGAGAACCATTAGAACAAATCCTTTGTAAATGAAAAGAATATTTGAAGCACTGAACTTTTCCATTAGTTATAGTAGGCTTACAGGCATTTCAGATTCCTTATATTTAATGGAATTTATAAGGGACAACAATTTATGCTCTTTTTCAGCAAGTGTGTCAAATTACTGGAAATTTTACCTACATTACCCATGATTTGGAGTCTGAAAAGTGTTGTTCTACACTTAAAAGGGTGTAAATCGAAATATTCCTCCATTCTTGCAGTTTTATCGATTGAACACAATTTTATCATGCACATTAGTGATTTTAATCAGCAAATTATTAAGAAGTTTGCAGGGAATGTGGAGGGAATAGCCAATTTTTTCTATAAATGGCTAAGTTATTACTGGCACATTTTTATAAGGAATTATAATTTTATTCAGTTATTCACTTATTCTAAGATTGGCTTAAATTATTCATATCTAGTTATTATTTTTATTAAATTGTTTTTACTACTGAGCTTTGACTACTGTGTTCTGCCACTATCAGATCCATCCCATATGGTACATCACTGGCTAGGCTGGATTTATGTACAGTAGAATTACTCATATCTGGTAACTGTGAGACAAAGCCAGTGCCAGATAACTGATTTTTCCGGCTAATTGGAAAATACGTTTATAGGTTATGTAAAGACATACTGTATTGCATAAACATTATTTTCCATGTTAAAAATTTAGTAATTTTCATATAAATATTTAAAAATAAAGTTTTGAAGTATGTACAATGTTTATTTTTAGTACTGAATACGGTACTGTATATTCAGCAGTAATACATAATAGCGTAAAAAATACTAAAAGTTTTCGTAACCTTATGACAATTTTAAATGGTTGCCATGTGACATGAAAGCAATGTAGCCAACGTCGCAACTATGAAGATGATGAAGTAGCACTCATTGATTTGAACCTCTTTAACATATCTCTAATGTCTGCTTGTTTATATATACTATCTATCACTCGAAACTTTTACGTGCTGTAGGAACAGAGAATTTAACACTTTCCTATTTAGACTCATTCAACATCCCTTTGAAATGGGCAAGTTCAAGTGGTAAATTTAAAGATATCGTCTTCTGCACATTATTTGCAAGGCCCAAGTGACATTCCGATGCTGCCCGATCTACTCCAGAGACATAACAGGGTTTTCTGTCTGTTTTCATGCGTGAACATTGTAAAGAGTAAACATAATATGCGGCATGTGTGATCCACGTAAACCACTCACATCTTTGTCTGACTCTTCCCTTTCGCATGAATGACTTTTTTTTTACCTAGCCAAAAGTGTCGTTGTTTTGGTATTGCTGGTAATTTGGGTGCTGGACACAAGGGATTTTACTGTAGTTGATTGATTTTTAAGAAGTGAACTACAATATTTTTCAGCCACAAGCTACAATTGGATATAAACGTTTTAAATGAAAATGTATCATTTAGTACCACAATCAGTGCTTAGCTTATATTCATCAGAAACTAATCAAGTGTAAACAGTTTAGTGAAAGTTTTAATTACTACATTAGAAGAATTTTATGTACTCCCGAGTTACTTATTCTTGTTACTTTAAGAATCTGACAATAGAGTCACATGTTGTTGTTGTTTTCTAATGCCAGGCGTTTGACAATAAAGTCATTTGACCTCTTGCACTCCAATATTTTTCAAAGATATTATCATGACCAGCCACTGAAGCACAGATTTTGAGGTGTTCCGAATCCATTTCTTGGTTTGAGTTGCACAATGGACAGTTAGGGGACTGATATAGACTCACATGTATATCCTTACGAAAATAGCGGAAATTCGTCAGAGAACATGTTTTTGGTTGAAATATTGGAATATGTTTTTACAATTATTGCTTTATTTTCTTTATGTAGTGGTATAATGAAAGTAAAAAAAAAAAATGAAGTCGGACACATGTTTATGTGCACTTGTTTTTGATATGTTGTCGTATAATCCACAGCTTAGTACCCTGTTACGAGATGTTGTAGAAAATAGTGTAGACTTAGATTTAATTTCGTGTGTAGCAATAAGTTTGTTATAAATTATAAAGCAGAGATTTATGTTCTTTTGCTTTGAATTTATCTGCGATTATAGACATCATTAATCATGAGTATAGATGAATGGATATGATGCTCTCATTATGTTTTTAGAACTCTGGTCATTATATGAATGCTTACATAAAATAGCAAACATAAAGCTTTTTGATACTAAGTACATCAACAAAATCTAAGTTCGGTTACATTCATATGGTTATTTTGCCATCTTGTATTTGAAAAAGGATTGTATTTTAACTGAAAACTTTTGAGTTGTGGGTAATATTACGAAATTTGGTGCATCTCTTCTGGCTGTTCTTATGAATTCTTAGCCTCCCCTCCAACACTTTCAAAATGATGAACTCTTTGATTTCACTGTAGTAATATGACAGACTATAATTAAACGTCAAAAATTTAGTGAACAATTGAAAGTTTTAATTTGGGGTTACATGCATGGAAAATTTATGTGTCAGAATAAAGGAATCTAATACCAATATATTATGTAATAGATTGTAGAAACATACATGAATTGTATAACATGAGAGTAAGTTGAAAACTAGATTGAGAAATTTTATTATAGGATTTACACACTGCAATATTGTTATCCTGAAATCTTGTGTGATGATTATTGATCACATGAAAGAAAAAAAAAACCTTTGGCAGACACTTTATACAATATTGGAATGCAAATATATTGAAATATCATCTTGTACATACTGCAGTCTAGTTTAACCTGTGCTTGTAGCCCATGTGTAGTAGTGGTTGCAGAGTGGGTAGCCAAGAAGATCAGCTTGTGTATTGTGTGCATGAATGTAGTAGCTATCTGAACTTGGGATTGTGTAAAACATTCCGTTAGATTTATTATTGAGTAGCATTTCTACACTTATATCAAATTGAAGGTTTCAGGTGTGTGCCTGTAAAAAAGCATACTGGTATATATTCTCGACAACAACATTACTTGTTCTTATCGTATGTATATCACCTGTAGCACAGAAACAGTAGAAATGTTGTTGAAGTGAATTAAACATTGAGACCATCAGTCAAGTGAAGTGTGTTTGAACACAATTGCAAGCTATATGATTATTGAGTTTCAGTAGTTGATATTACAGATATTGTCTCTTGTACGAATCTCTGAAGGATATTGAATTATGTGGCAAAACGACATATGGCCAATATATTCATTAATGCTATGTCTGGAATCAGACAGAAGCTGCGTAAACTGAATACACAACAATACAGATTAAGAGTCGAATTCATAGTCGTCACTTATAAAATGAGAAAACACTTAAGTAATGAGCATTTCCTTAGAACTTATTTTAGATCGTATTGCAGAGAACTATTCTTTTATATGCACTGGGCATTCCCTTGACATCAAAAGAAATATGGCAACATGATTAGACGTGAGCCCTTTCGTATATTCAATTGTTTTCCAGCACCTTCAAATTGTTATATCGGCATTATTATTGTACACAAATACAGGAGTAAATATTATAGAGCTAAAAATTATACAAGATGCCCAGAAAGCATTTTACAGAAGAAGAAAAAAGTGAGCTAAGAGAACTAGTTATGAAATGTGGAGATATTGTCGAAAGTAAAAAATCTGATAATTGTTCTCTCCAAAAGAAGAAATTGACATAGGACAAAATTGCAGTTGAATTTAATACAAACTCCGGAAATATTCCTGTAAGTAAATCATTTTAATTTATTTTTCAGTTATTTTTATTGTAAACAAAGTGGAAGTTGTATAATTACGAAAATTTTAACAGCTTATTCCTTGGGTAGAATAGCCTACAAGCGAAAATGCAAATAACACTTCGTTGGGACCTGGATACTTTTCGAACACTTGCTTATAATCATTTCCAATTCATAAATCCCACTGAAGTGAACACTTATTCAAAGACTGTAGCTTGTCAACTTACTCAAGTGTTTCCTCATATACATTGTAATCAGCTGATTCAGTATACAGTGGATGATTATGATTTTGATGAATTTATTGGATCCTATAATGAAAATGAAAATGTGTTCTGGAGAAACAAAAGATATATCATGTATGGAAAACCCTTTAGAGATATACAATGACCAACAATTTAAGAGGAGATACCGTTTTGACAAGAACACTGTTGTGAATATTCTGGTGTTTCTCATTGAAATTCACAATACAACCATGAGGCTTACCGATTTTATGCTACAGCATCATTTCAGATAGGTTCGAGTGGTACTTTTTCGAAAAGTATTCATGGTCCAGGAAAGTGTTATTTGCATTTTCGTTTGTATTCTACCCAAGAAATAACCTGTTAAAATTTTCGTAATTATACAACTTCCACTTTGTTTACAATAAAAATAACTGAAAAATAATTTAAAATGATTTACTTACAGGAATATTTCCGGAGTTTGCATTAAACTCAACTGCAATTTTGTCCCATGTCAATTTCTTCTTTTGGAGAGAACAATTGAGGAGCGTTTTTGCAAAAGTCGATAGATGCAGAAATCAAGATTTTACAGAAATTACACTACGTAACAGGATCTATCGAGTTTTGAAAAAACCTGGAAGGTTTGGTAGTCTCTACATACGGTATGAATCAAGTTTTAGTAAATCTGATTTCAGAGATCGATTCCGGAGGTAGAAAACATACGATATCCATATGTAACTCTCGAAAATTTCTGCATCTATCGACTTTTGCAAAAATGCTCCTCAATTATCAGATTTTTTTTACTTTCGACAATATCTCTATATTTCATAACTAGTTCTCTTAGCTCACTTTTTACTTCTTCTGTAAAATGCTTTCTCGACATTTTGTTTAATTTTTAGGTCTATAATATTTATTTCTGTATTTGTGTACAATAATAATGCCGATATAACAATTTGAAGGTGCTGGAAAACAATTGAATGTACGAAAGCATTCACGTCTAGCCATGTTGCCATATTTCTTTCTATGTCAAGGAAATGCTCAGTGCATATGAAAGAGTAGCGTCTCTGCAATGCATTCTGAAACGCTTATTACTTAAGATGCAGTATAGTGCCCTCTGTCATTGACTGGGTTATTTTAAAAACCACGTTCATTTTTGTCACCCTTGAAAAGTTCATTGCTTTCAGCATGATTTAAAACTCGGACCTCAGGGCAGATTTGTTAATCACTCAACTGTCAAGTACAGCGCATTTATTTTATCCAGAAGAAGTGACGATATCGTAGTTATATTATAATTCTTACAAGACACATGTATTGTAATGTTTATAAAGCTGCACTAGCTGTGATACACAGTATAATTGAGAACTGTTAGTGTTTTTGTGTAACATTTTACTCTTTCTTTGTACCAAGTAAGGAGAAAGTGTTAGGCTTACAATGCTGTAAAAAATTATTTTCAACTTCTGACCGAAAATACTCATCTCCAGCTTTCTCTATACTGAAAATGTAGTTAGTTTTCATTATGTTATATTAGCTTATATATCCTGCCTTTTCTTCTAAACTGCTCGTTAGTTCAGTGAGGAAATATACAACTTAAACATTACAGTTTTTATTCGAGAAATGATAACTGTCAATTTTAATTTTGTAGCCGAAAATGAGATAAAATGATGAAGTAGAGGCTCCAGTAATTTTCTTCTTTCCCATTTCCTTTGCATAAGAAATACTGTTCAATGAAACAGTATAAACTGTATGTTGCAAAATACGCTTATTTCAGAACAACAAGAACTACAAGTATGCCATATAAAAACTGTTTTCTTTAAACATTTTAGGTCGTTAAACTTTCATAAATTACTGGAGACAAATTAAGTTATTTTAGAAGATAGGCCGATAGTGGCATAGGTGTTAGAGGATGTCATTAAACGGTTTCATTCAATGCCAGTTCCAGGCAACAGAGATATTTACCGATAATTGTGACTGTAGTTCATTTGAGTGTGTCTACTACCTATGTTTTTATAGTTTGCTAAGTGCAAATTTTTGTAAAATTATTGTTATTTAAGATATCGCATGTATTTATAATTAAAATAGCAATATGTGCTTCTATTTTTCAGTGTTCCAGGGACTAATATCAAACAATACAATATAAAAATTATCTGCATTAGAATACAGTCTAGTCTTAATAGCTTGTGAATTAGGATTTTAGAAAGCCTTCTGTATTCATATGTCATACATACATTATCTAATGCCTATCCATTTCACTTTATGTGATTCGAGTTTATGTCATACTTTGAAGATCCATTCTTTAAGGACTCATATTTTGGGTTGTTTTCATAGACGGAACTACATTTTCGTTTACTTCCCCATTCTTCAGTTCAAAGTCTTCGAACTTTTGAGTATACATTTCACAAGAAATCATTCTTATTGTCGTTATCAAACCTAAGCAATGGTTTTAGTTTATAGAATCATGCATTTATTAACCTAGAATGTTTACGATTTTGAGACAGACAATATTCTCGTCGATTAATAACATCAATTTATTTAAAAATTTTATGAAAAGTATCTCTCCTTTGTATTATATTTGTTTTTCTTATGGTCAATTTTGTATTTTAATATTTGTATTCCCACACTGTTTTATTTGATACCTGAGGTCTCAGATTTGGAACTACCTTCATTTTATTCAGTTTAATGTTTTTGTTCACTTTCGTGTACAATGTTAATGTTTGAGTGAATTGAATTTCTCCTTTATAAATACATTATTCAGTTAAGTGAAGATGGAAGGACACGAATGATACAACCAGCTTGACAGGCTGACTATTGTAGAAAATAAGACTGAATTACTGGTACACAATTTGAACGAGACGCATACTGTAACATTTGCGATGAATTTGTGTCTTACAGGCCATATAGTGCATATTTTGAATTGTGTTTCCTAATAAAATGTGGGCACATATGGGAACCATTAACCCAGTGTCTGTCATTACAAAATTGACTGATGTCAGGGCAAGCATTGACTATGCGGGCAGTGTGGACAGGGCAGTGAGCATTCTGTCAGTGAATCAGCAGTGCGCTTGAACTTCAAACTTTCACTACGGATTGCAAACAAATTGCATCCATATAGTGACGGACAATTTATCAAAGAGTGTTTAATTATAACAGCTGCAGAACTCTTTCCAAGCCAAGTCATGAATGTGAGGCAGTAAGTTTATCTCCAAGTACACTGCTAGAAATTACAGACTTACAGTGTGATAGTGAACTGAAGGTGAAATATAAAAGTAAGAAAATGTTGTGTGATTTTTATTCACACAAGTCAGATTTCCCAAACTTCATGTATATTGTAAATGTTCGACTCAACATACATATGCAAACAGTGTTTTCTTTAATGAAAATAAGTCAATTTCATCACAGATGTAATTCATCTACAAAGTTTCCCCAGTTCATGCACTGCACAAAACATGATAGTATATATTATTGGGCAGTTAGTACGCAAAAGAAGGGGCAAAATAAAAAAATCCCGTAAAAATAGTAGCTATTTTGCTCTTTAGCACAGCAGCCATCTAGAATATCTAGATAGTGCATTACATAACAAGTAGCTGATTTGTACTGACACATAGTCTGTAAGCTCACTTTCAATCACATAAAGAGAGAAGGAATTCTTCATCTTTAGCACAGAATATAAAACTAATCATTCAACCATAGAACCACAAATGGAGTGTTTCCTTAGATATGACGTTTATCATCTCAAAATTAGAGAGAATTGTTAATAATAATAATAATAATAATAATAATAATAATAATAATAATAATAAATAGAGACATAATCATCTGCTCCTTATGTATGGTTACATCATTTTCAGATTTTCAGCTATTAAATAGGGACATTTCAGAGTTAGTATTCAGTTATGTGATTAATGAATGTAGCCTATTATGTATGTGGAACAAAACGTAGAGGTTTTAGAAAATTTTAATGTTTTTATTATGTAGTTATATAAAAAATTTATCTAGATTTATACTTTCTGTACAGACCCCTCCTCTCTTTCTCATTGTCTGTTTTCTTCCTATCTCCTTCCCTCACTTTCTGCTCTTCTTATGCACGCGCGTGCACACACACACACACACACACACACACACACATTATATTGTATTTCAGTTCTTGCTTAAGAACTTATACACAAAATAGCAGTGCTATGTTGAAAATAACAGAAAATGTTACTCAGAATATTTTACATAGACACTGAAAGAAAGTACTTTGAACTTATTTTTCTGCAGATGGTGGTGGTAATAATTTAATGAAGTCACAGTGCTATCTGTTTTCCATAATAATAATTTAGTCATATTACGAAAATTAGTATAGACATCATGCCATTATTAAATAGTTCAGTGCTTTGATTAATTCTTTTGAATTTGATTTTATTTCATGATATCTAAACTAAGGTAAGAAAATAAAACACCAGACTTATTCAGGATAGGATGCTAAATATTTTTATAATTAATGATCAAATTATGAATAATTTTGGAGAAATGAAATAATAACAAAATGGTAATCACGAGGATGTTGATAAATTCTAATGTGATTATCAGCATTGTAACTGCTACAACACATTAAGAGGAACAGTGGTGACTGCTAAGAGCAATCTTTTACAGGTGAGTGCAGTAATTGCAGGCACAGTCTTTCTAGGCAATCATTATAGTTGAGAACAGATGTAAGCCATACCAATTAGTTACTTTGTAATAAGTAGGCCTACTCACTTTAAAGAAGACAGAGATAATATTGGCCTCCATTTCTAGGTATTTTTGGAATTAAAAGAAACAGTTTCATCTTGGTCAAAAAACGTCTTGAGTAGTTTCTTGTCAAATCATGAAACTGACTGCTTGCGTGAATTAATGCTGTAATTTCATCAATCGAAACACAACAGTTTTAATTTTCATGTCTGATTGGTTTTAACACCTTGTTTCCCCAAATATTTCGCAATTCAGTGAACTGTAAAATTACTTAGTTGCAATTGAAGCAAACAATTTGTCTATATGCCTCATATGCACATAGGGAAGTACATTATATTAGAGGAAGGTAAGAGGAATTTGGTGATATATACATGCTGATGAATAACGACAGAACATATGAATACAAGCACATTGGTACTGACTCCATGAAGATTTTTTAATTGTCACTCTTCAGAATTTAGTGACAACTTTTCATATTGAAAAATAGAATTGGTTTCTCAAAAGGAAACAAATCATATGTCTGTATGTATGTTTGTATGTGTGTTTGTGTCCCTCAGTGTTGTCTACATGCATGAATTGATTTTGTTCAGATTTGGAACACATGTAATACGATTCAAGGACACCCAAATGCCTACTGTTCTATTTTGACATAGTTTAAAGTTGTAATTCTTTCATTAACTAAAATTGTATATATTTTTATATGGACATACTATAAGGGTTCCCATAACAATTAAAAAAAAAAAAAAAACCCGAGATATTTCCAAATTCTTACTTAAAAATTCTGGGACATTTTATGAATAAACGGGATATGTTAACAATTTAGGAAACTGAAAATAAATCATTGCATGTCTTTCATTTTGAAGAAAACACTACTGGTGTAAAAATACACATTAGCATAAATTCTTCTTTAGAAAATAAGTCACATACATACTTAGAAACAATGCACCTTTAAAAAATACTGCCAACAGAAAAGTGGAGAAAAAAAGAGCATCACCATAAGTATTTCCAACATTGCAACAGAAATTAGTCAATGATGTTTCATGGATTGGCTACCGGAAGTGCTAGCTAACATATTTATATATAAAAAGGAATAACATCTGTAATCCACAATTCTCTTTCAGGAAGGGCACTTAAAAAACAGGATAGTGGAATAATTTTGGGACACCAGGACATTTTATAAAATAAAACTGGACTATCCCGGGATAAATTGGACGAATGGAAACCCTAATGTAATGCCACAATAGAGAAAAAATAAATATAAAAAACTGATTGCTTTATTATCAGGGAAAAAGTGTTTGTTGATGAGATGAACATACTATTATTTTTGTCCAAATGTTGAACTTAGTTCTTTCAATTAACATATGCATAAACAAATATGTTTACATACTTAATTTCAAATTTATTAATGCTGAACCTCTCATTTATTTTTGTAACCGCAATAGTTGGAATTTATACTTTTTATCTTATTATTCTTAATAAAAGATCATAGGCTGTGAATGTTATAATTATGAATTCATGTATATTTTTTTAGATACCATTTTGATATTTCTTATGTGTCATTGTTATTTTAATTTATACAGTATACAAATTTGGTGTAACTTTCTTTGTGATTCCTCTCAGTCCAATTGAATACATTTATTTTTTCAAAATTTCTATTGCTCCGAAATATTGCATTGTTATTTGTTACATTTTTATGCAGCAATACTTGTAATCAGTGCTGAAGAATAGAAGCATCACTGTTAATCTTATGGTTATTTCCTCTGACATAGAGCAAGCCTTCAAGCTACGAAACTCTTTATGTTGAACACTAATAAGGAGAAATGTAAATGTAATTAACACTATTTAGTCCTGATCAGAACTTTCACATGCTAAATTTGCAGGCAGTTATATAAAATTCTTAAATACCGAATTTAGAAGAATTTTGGTCAATTATTATTTTAATTATGACCACAAGATACAATAACACACTCTAGGAATTATTGCGAAAATGCTCAAAATGTATGTAGGAGGGGTAAAAATATTACCTACTTTAACTGAACTCCCGAAATACATATTTTTGTTTGTCACTGCTGTTTTCTCTGTATCTGGTAGACTGTTTTCATTTACATATTTTACTTCGTATAGAAATCAAGTAATACTTAGCCATTTCTCGTGTACAGTTCAGATTCATCCTGAAAGCACTTGACATTTACAGGCTTATAAAATTTTCTTTCACTTGATTAAAAGGATATGAGCGAGACTAAAAAACTAGAGCAAGTGTTTGTGTCTGGCTGTTGCAGATGTGGGTAGGGCTTCTCCCCGCCGCCACCGGGGCCTGTGGCGCTGCATGCAGCCCCGAATTTGTCCCGTCTGTTTCAAGACATTCAGTACCTCCTTCAACCTAAAGCAGCACATTCAAAATGTACACTTGCCAAGTCAGGGAATCCAGTGCCCCTTGTGTAGGAAGTGTTTCAAGAACAAGCGCTACCTGCGCAAGCACCTGGTCACATTTCATGGAGCACCCCTGAAGCGTGTACGCACGCAGGATGGCCATATTGTTCATGTGCCAGAAAATCGTTTCTAGATTGGGGAGGATGGGAGAGTATCACCTGTTTCTAAATATAAAGGTAAAGTTCCCCTCCTACATGCTCCTGCTGCAGTCACTTACTTCGTAGACTCAGTGGCTAGAATCTAGTACCATTAATATTTGGGGGTCCAGATATAGCCTTCCCACGAATAAATAATATAAGATTCTGACTGTTACCACCTTCATTAACCTTATTACTAGCCAATCCTTTGAATAAAATCCAGCCAAAAATGGTATGCCACACAAAGCCCTCCACTTTTAACAAAGAATCTCCACAAGTCAATTCACAGATAGATGAGAGGATCCCAGACAATACTTAAATTTATAGCAACAGAAATCTCTTTTTCCTCAGCCCAAAATCAAAATGGCACAATCCCCAGTCAAGAGCAAGAGATTCTAGTACTCTATCTAGTAATATGGCAAAACCGTTCCGCAGAGCATTATAGCAAGCACAGTGAATTAAATATTCAATTCAAGTCTGAGGTTCAAACTCTTGGCTTGTGTTGATACACAGTCATACCTTAGTTTTTTTGCGTAATTGCGTGTTTGAATGAGTGAAAAGACAAAATGGCTATAAAAGACGACATTAAGCTTTATCAAAATTGTGTGTTATAATTGAAGTTTTATGAACATTTTATGTTTAGGGTATTTCATAAAGATTGTAAAAACCTTTGTGGAGTTGTGGGGCAGGTCATTTGGAGCCATTTGAGATAGGAAATGCATGTCCAGCAAAGCCTTCTTTCAGAGCTACATCATTGCAAAAGTGCTAACCCCTGGAGATAGGCAAGTTGCTTGAAATTAAAGGGCCTTTTGGTGCTAAATAACTGTGTCCAAAAACCTTAGTGGGGTTGTAGAGCATGACATTTGTAGCTATTTGAAGTAGGAAATGCATGTCCACCGAAGAATGTCAGTATACTCCTGCCACATTTATCATTTCATGTTGTTCGGATGCATTTACTGTGCACTGTCAACAAACAGACCACAACTCAGGCTAAGTTTGGTATTAGCACAGTGTAATTGTGACAACAGAGGAGAGTGGTATGGTTGTAAAATGTGGGTCTGAAAACAAGTGTAAGGATAGCTCTGAACATTTATTGTGTTTAAAATATTGTGCATTGTATGTTTGTGAAATAAAACCAGCATTTTCAATTTGAAAACCATTTGAAGGATCTTAGTTAGTAATAAACGAAATGTAAACAACTTACTGTTGTGCTCTTTTCTTTTCTTGTCATCATTCCACTACTTATTGGCCTGAAGGAGGAATGAGCAATTATGAATGATGATGTGTTCATTGTGCACTGTCAACACAGACTGCAACCCAGTTTAAGAGATGACGTGGACATGTTGCCTGTACTGTTGACACACATCTACATCAACCCAAATGTGCCTAATCTTCGCCTATTATATTGCGTTTGCATATTGTTTCCTATATGGACATAGCAACTTGCCTAGCTGCAGGGGTTAGCACTTTTAGTAACATAGCTCTGGAACGAGGCTTCAGCAGACATGCATTCCCTATCTCAAATGGCTCCAAATACCCTACCCTACCATCCTACAAAATTTTTTTACAATCTTTTTGAAATACATAATTGAAGTGACTACAATATTATGCGCGGGGGAAGAGAGAGAGAGTGTGTGTGCGCGCACGCGTGCGAGTGTGTCTGTATGTATGTGTATTTTTTTTACGTCTTCATAATACCGCACATTTGTATTGTTATTATAAAGTGATCAATAACTCTTCATCAGCTGCAATTTACTATTTTGATAGCTCACTACCATCTAATAAAGCCACAGTCATTATCTTACTATTCTTATTTAAACTTCTCCTTGTCTGTTGCAGGAAAATTGTTTCTCAATTAAGAAGTAAAATAGTAACAAGTTTTATCTTAACTAAAGTATGAAAAATTACAAAGTAATAATAATAATAATAATAATAATAATAATAGTAAATAGTCTATTCTTAGGGGTTTGAAATTCAGTTAATGAGAAAACTAATTTGTCAAGATTTTTTCATTTACACGTGTATTGATACTTTGTGATTTACTCCACACTTTTTTGAGCATTGTCAGTAAATCCTATGAGATTGAAGTTGTATTTGAAAATAATTGTATCTATAGTTCAGTGCATCATCTTTTGAGTCACTGGTGTAGCTCAGGCATTAGCATGTTTGCCTGCTGATTTGAGACTGTGTTCAGGCATAGATTCGATTCCCACTTGGGCTGGTTAGCTGATTGAGTTTTTTAAGACTTTCTGAACTGTAAGGTGAATTTCATATAATTAGTAGCTAATTCTTGACCTCATCTCGCTATTATCAATTCCATCGACATTAAGTAATCTGATAATTGATGCAGTGCTATTAAATAACTGGCTAAAATATCTTTTGAGTACCAATATGTACCTGAAATTGAAATGTCCTTATACAGAAGTTTTAATGGATTTTGAGGTTTATGCAAATTAATTGGCATAAATTAATATTAAGTCAGTGGTGGCTCGCAACCTCAAAAGTTGGTGAAGCTCTTTTATTAAGGGACATGATGTACGACTTGCCTATTTTTTGTAGATCAAGTTGATTCTTCTGTCTCTACAGAAGGAGAATTTTCACTGATGTCGTCATGAAATGGTTACTTCTCAATCAGATCATGTAGCAAGTCCTTGTGAATGGAGATGCACGCCAATGATGTTAATCTCTCTTGTGCCATTGAATTGCGAAGATTTGTCTTTATGCAGTTGAGTGCAAAAAAACTTCGCTCCACTGAAATGCTTGTTGATGGTAATGTCACAATAAGGGAAAAGAGCCTATAGGTTTCTTCAATACATCTTTGTTTTATCTTACAAGTTTTAGTGCTTGTATCAGGGGAAATGTTCTGGTACTCATGATCTGCATAGAGAAGCTCTAGATCTGTTTCCAAACGACTTACTTTGAACAAATTTGGGAAAGTCTTTTGTAGAGTGGCAAGAGCATTAGAAGGAAAAATATTTGAATACTGAAAAAATTATGAAGTATTGGCAAAAGAGCAAAACTGAAGCTGTTCAATGTCTTGATATCTAGTGTTAACTTGCATAAAAATGACCTCAAGTATTTCAAAAATAATTGTTTGTACTTCTGAAAAAGTTCACCTTCTGATAGCTTAACATATTTCCACCCTGAAAATTCACCCCTTTCTTTAGCCTTTTCAAAAGAACTGACAAAAACTTCATCTGTTTTCACAAAATCCATCCGAGTTCCATGCCGATTTTTTTATTCCAACTAACAAAGAGGGCCAACAGAACAATTTTTCCAAATAACTACTGCACAGCCACTGATATTCACTGAACGACATACTTTTAAAATGTTTGTTGTAAGATCTTGCACCTTTCCTTTTTAACTTTTTTGCCGATAAATTAATAACAAGTATTGGTTTCCCTGCTAACAATTTTTTTTTTATTTTAGTCGGTTATTTAACGACGCTCCATCAACTACGAGGTTATTTAGCATCGATGAGATTGGTGATAGCGAGATGGTATTTGGCGAGATGAGGCCAAGGATTCGCCACAGATTACCTGACATTCACCTTATAGTTGGGGAAAACCTCGGAAAAAAATCCAAGTGGGGATCTAACCCGTTCCCGAGCGCAACTTCAGACTGGCAGGCAAGCACCTTAACCGACTGAGCCACGCCGGTGGTTTCCCCGCTAACACTACATCTCTTTCATCATCTTCAGTCCATCGCGAAAATGGTATCTGTAACACGCTACACACTATATCGTTTATAGGATACATTCCTCGTTGTTAATAAAAATATTTGAGTCACCACTTTTAAAAATGATTATAAAACTATCATTAAAAATAAATAACTGCTTAGTTAACTTAATCTTCTAATATATCGTTTCAGCAACAAGACATAACACAGTCACTCTATTCACACATTGAAATTAACAGGTACAAAGAAGTGTGAACACTGTGAAAGACATGGAATTTTATCTCATTGTATTCGCATGCCGTTATTTTCCTTTCAAAAGAGCCAAGCCAGGTGGCTATAAGGTGTTTGCATCTACAAGAGAAATGTTTTGTCAGCGATTCAAGTACCCTCGCAGACAGGCTCCATAGAAATCTTACAAGGGTTCGTTGCCATGGTTACCCATAAACAAATCCGCAAATTGAGAAGCTCTACCTCTGAAAGAGGGATATAGCTGCAATTGTCACCCTTCTCCACTCTGCACCAACGAGTAGTGACAGTGGGACTAGTGTTATATAATGCAGAATACCTAAGTGCAGAACATATCACAACGCAGAACGTAAAAGACAAAAATGAAGTGAAATAAAATAAAATATTACAATACTTGTAAATAAGTGAAGTTGCGCTTAGTAAACAGGTGAAGCGCTGCTTCATGAGCTTAACCCGAAAAACCGCCCCTGTATTAAGTTATACTGAGTACCTTTGCTGTTGATAGCTTTTCAGTTCTCTTGTTCCATAACTCTCACACAATTAGTTTGACAGATTTTCACAGAAAGTGTTTTCATGAGAGCATTACATGTATTATTATGAAATAAGTGATATTTATGTTACAATCATTCTGAATACAGTAGAATCCCTCTTAACTACCATCAAAGGGACTAGGCTAGTTCCGGATACGAGATTTTGGTGGATAATTGAATAAATACCTATATATACAAAAAAAAAAAAATAGTATTTCATGGTGTCAAATGTTGAAATTGCAGCCATGTGGAGCTTATTTCTCTATCACGTTCTCATAACCGAATAAACATAAAAACTGTGTGGATTTTCTTTATTAGAACACATCACACAACACAAATAATAGTACATTAATTTTAGGTTCGAATATTCACTGAAAATGAAAATTCGTAGAACTTCCTAATGTGGCAACACTGACGGCTCGAACATAAAACTGTGTGGATTTTCTTTATTAAAACACATCGAACAACACAAATAATACACTAAATTTAGATTTGAATATTCACTAAAAACGAAAGTTTGTGCGAACTTCCTAATGTGGCAAAACTGATGGCCGAGACTGGCAATGTGGTAGATTTAAACATTTTTTTTTTTTTGGCCCAGCCAAAAGTGCCGTTGTTTTGGTATTGCTAGTTATTACAAGGGATTTTACTGTACTGTACTGACAGGTTTACATTACATTTCTCTTCTTCTTAATTCCTATCATGCCTCTGAGACACACAGGATCTCCACAAGAGAACGCCATTGGACACGGTTTACTGCCATCGCCTTTGCCTGGTCCATGATAGACCGACCTCAATCAATAATTATGTTACATTGACACTGTTTCAATTCAGACTGATGCTGACCAGTATTCTTGTTCTGTATTTATGATTTCTCATTCCTAGGAATTGAATACATCTGTATTTTCGCAGAAATATATAATATATTTTTGTCCCTTTTACTAGTGTAGTGTATGGTACAGTGTTTTCCTCAGCTAGAAAGAATTCAAATTTCATTGAACTCAAATTAAAGTGGAGGACAAGGATAGTGCTTGAAGGTTTTTCGTGATGCTCCTGCTTTCTTCTGTCATTATTCCTCGAATCCTGTACTACATCGTCATTACCTCATAATCAGAAACTAACAGTACTTTAAGAAACAAATAAATGATCATATAGATACGTTTGAACTTTTCTCTTTTCCCTGTTATTTAGCAGGTGAATGATTGCAAGATTTTTAATTTTTATATAAACATTGACAACTTTTGGGTAATTGGAATACTTTGCATGTTTGAAACAGACGTAACTAAGTGAAATGTCGTATTAAGGGATTAAAAAATAATAGATTTTTATTTACAGAACGTTAAATTTACATGTACACGCACTGAAATCCAAAAAAAAACATAATTGATTATGGAAAATGTATCAAAAAGAAGCCCTGGGTGACAGATGAAATACTCGTAGGTACCAAGGTTATTAAATGTGAGATGCCAAAAAGTCGAAACAAAGAAGCAATATGATGATTTTAGGTTGAATGATACTAGACCAGATTGTTAGGCCTATATCATATACAGAAGTGAAAGTGGCATAGAAATAATAATAATATGTGAAGTTGAGTATGTCATTAGAAGTGCTAAAAGTGATGAAGCAGTTGAACTTCTGAAACTGTTAAATGATAATGGGTTAAAGATCTTGATTAGACATTTTAATGCTGCCTATTGAACTAATACTATACCACAGGATTGGCTGAAGTCAACATTTACAGGATTGGACATGAATAACCAGCCCGCCCTCATCTCATTAAGATACGCACAGAGGTGTTTGGATGTTTGTGGAGGACATTCCCAGCATTTACTGTATTATGAAGGTTACAGACACCTCTTTGCTTTTATTAGACTATTCATTTTTACTTTCATTTTATGTTGCATTAATTACTTCAGGAGAAAGTTCAGATTCAGACCAAGTGAGATGAGATGGGCTGGTTATTTGTGCCTAACTCTGTATTTCCATTGCCAGAAATCAAATGAAAATTATTGTAATGATTATAGAATAGTTAGCTTGATGAGTCATGTATTAAAGATCTTTTTAAAATTATAAATAAGAGAATATACATATATGGTTGGTTTCTAATGTGAATTCGAATCTAGCAATGAAGCCATTATTGATCTTTAAAAATGACAATGGATTCAATGATTGCATTAAATGTCTATATTTGAATTAAGCATAAAAATATAATATGTACTTTCTTAAATACTGTAGTGTATTCTATTTGATATTCATGTATATGTATATGTTACCTTTAAAACCCGAAATCCATCAAAACCAGTTTCAACTAGTAAAAACTAGCTTAAGCAAATGTAGGTAGATAGCTAGTTGTCGTAGGTTTGGTTTGTTTAGGTTTTAGTTTGGTAGAAGCCTAAATAAACCAAAAACCTAAACAAACCAAACCTAACCTGTCATTGATTCTAGATCTTACGAAAACTCGCTTCTGTCTATCTGCAATTTGAAAACTAGTTTTTACAAGTTGAAACTGGTTTTGACAGATTTCGGGTTTTATCGCTAACATATACGTAACCCATATACCCAGTATTTCCATAACTATTGTGTGGAAAGTGTTGAGGCACATTAAATAGAGAATGAAGTGAGTTGGACCATGTGGAAAACCATGTGGCAAGAAGTTCATTTTACACTTCTGTTTCCATAGTACTAAGAGTGACATCACAGTAAACTTGTTATATCAAAACTTTACAATTTTTCTCTCTTCTACTTTGAATATAGATCTTTCACGTCAGAAATATAAGGAAGATTAGCAGATACACAAAATGTTGATTTCGAAGTGGGTTTGGTATTAGAAAGACTCTCTTTCTACGATGTTCATGTTCAAAGATTTGGGGACATAAACAAAAATGTTTGTGCATGTTTTAGAGATACACTAAAGCATTTGATAGAGTTAAACATTAAATCTAATAAATATTCTCAGAGAATGTCATGTTTATGAGTGGGATATTCGAGTTATTGCCAATCTTTATTGGAATCATACAGTATCTGTGAGACTTGAGAATGCTCTCTCTCCATAGACATGCGTGGTGTTACACAGTTCTCGATTTTGTCACGTCTTCTTTTCAAAATTAATCAAAGTATCTTTCGAGGAATCCTTGAACAAAGATGATTCGGTATGCAGATGATACAGTGATATTGGAAGATAATGTGAAGAACTTACAAAATATGGTGAATCTACTAATTTGTGTGAGCTAGAAGTTTGGGCTTAGCATTAATATAAAAAATACCAACTGTCTGTTCTAAACAAGTTATCTCTTCAGACTTCATTAACATTGTTTGCTAATTTATAGACATCATTGGGATTAGATAAAGCACTCCTCCTTCAATTGGTCATTATCGCTATTAAGGGGTCTGTTTCAATTTTGAGAAGTCATCTTTATGGACTTAACAATTAATGTGTTTTATTTAAGATTGAAGATTGTGATATATATAATTTCAAAATTGTAAACCTCATATTTTAGTTTGTAAACAAACATTTTACATTCACTAAATTTAATTGTTTTATAACACTTTGTCCTTCTGGCAACCCTTTAATAAGGAAAGTTTGTAGCAATAAACTATTTTATATAAGTCCAAAATTATAACTGTCTAGGGACCTGTGTAAATACTCGTTGGCTATTGACAAAACTTTTTGACCAGGATTGAACAAGCTAGCGCAGTATTGAAAAAAAGAAAGAAAAAGAACTTTTAATTTCATCAGATCTATCAGTGCATTTGCAAATGAGAATTGTTTGCTGCTATGTCTTTCCTGTACTGTTACTCGTAGGCCTATATGGCCTTGAATTGAGGGATGGACACTGAAATAGGAAACTGTAAAATGTATGGAAGTCTTTAAAACGTGAGTTTACCAGCATTTGAAGAACTGAGCCACTAATCATGAGGTATTGCACAAAATTAAAATGTGTCATGAAGTTTTTACAATCATGAGCCAAAAATTTATGTTATTCGTAACAGCAAATATAAACTGTTGCATTTCTACATGGACAAATATAGCAGTGGTAGATGCACCACATCCTGATTGTATAATATACGTGAATGGTTTGGTAAGCCATCTCTAGAAATCTTCCAGGCTTGTACTTAAAAAAAAAATATTACAGCCAATATGATCGCCAATCTTCAGAAAGAGACTTTATTGTGAGAAGAACAAAATTATGTATTTGTATGATAGCAATTCATAAAATCGCCAAATTTTGTAAATTGAATAACTGTCGAAATATTTGACTATTACAGCAGAGAGAAGTTTTTTCTTGATTTTTAGCATTTTAATTCGTAATATTAAGAACTTCCAAAAAAAAAAAAAAACTATTTTTTTTTTAATAATTCAGACGAAAAGTAAGGAATAGTTTAATATTTTAAAAGTAATAAAAGACTGACATCTAACACTGAATATTCATTAATAGAAAATGAAATTCATACTACCCAAGAAAAATTTCCGAAGTTTTGAGGGTTAAAGAGAGGGAGGACGATCAAAAAGAAAGGGAAGAAAAATTAACAACACAGTAGGAGAATATATGCTGTATTGATATTGTGAAGTTATAAATATGTCATAGTGCAGTAAGTTACTTGATGGGCTACTTCCAAACACAAACTAGAGTAATTGCAGTGTAAAATGTCCCAACATATTCTAAAATTAAATACACTGAATATAATTGCAATAACTTTCCAAGTTTTAAACTACTTCTCATCTTTTCACAACAACAGGCTATTGTCCCTGCCTGTTGATAGCATTGCATTTGTATCACATTATATGGAGATATAAAATACGAGAATGTTAATGTGTAATAGTTTGTGTTTGCTGCTTCCTTCAGTTCATCAATTTTTTGTTGAGGAAGAAAAATTACGAGTCTCCATCCATTCATCCATCACGTATCTAAATTGACTGCAACCCAAGTATCATAACTATATGGATAGATTTTTAATGTTCAGTATTTGTGAGTTGCGTTTCAATGTATTTTACACTAAATCCTAAACTGAGAATGGTTGTTTGAGGCAATGTATAGAAAACTGTTTTTATAAAAATTCGAATAAATGAGAGTTCAGTGAACTAGTCATACACCATCAACTATATTTCCTTCCCAATTTATATCTTATTAATGCAGTATACGCACAATGATATCGAAAGTGTTTGTTTATAACATGCTGTTAATTTAGAGAGACAAATGTTCTTGTAATGTAACATATATCAGGAACAGCAGAGTAAGAGCTGCAGCTGCACAGTAAATAAAGTCTAAAACATATATAAAGGGCCTACTGTAAAATCATTATTTCATATTTTCTGATGAAAGTGAGGGAAATCTCTTATTGCCAATGACGTTTCACTCTGAACTTTGTTTGGAAAATGCTGGTCTAGCTTGCATATTATTTATTACTAATTGTAAAATAAATCGTATATGGCTCGTGACGCATATTAAGTCATCATTATGTTAATGTTTGTTTCTCTGATGCATTACGAATGCTTTACAGAAATTATACTATTGTATTACGTAAATTTTCTTTTATTTCTTTTATTACGTGGTTATGCACATTGCAAGTATTTTTCAAGGAACACAAGAGAATTTGTTACCAATATATACTACCAACTTAAGAGGGTTACAATTGTATTATGGATAATCATGAAAAGATTCGGATTTACTTAAATTCCAGAATTTACCATCAATTGTGGCTTGGGTCAATTTCGAAGGCTTTCCTTTATACTGTTTCCAATACTTTAAATATGTATGAAAAATACAACAATTTGAAGGTTTGATCTACTTTCTTTGTCAGGTTAAGTGGATGGATTCTTACATTTTTGGACTGTAGCAGTTAGCTATGTCATTTGACTGGTCAGCTTATAAAATTTCAAAACCCACATAGAAATGACCATTAATGTTAAATTTGAGCAGTATCTGGCGAAGAAATCAAAGTCTTTTTATAGATGAAAGTAATTATAGACCGTAAGAAAAAAGTGGATAAGAATTTAAATGCAGAGTGCATATAAGATCGGAAATTGAATTTGAATTCAGAGCACAGTGTTTTGCTTCTGTTTATCCCTGCCTTCAGGTGGAATAAGATTTACTTAGTAATTTACATCAAACCATAGATTTCTAATTTCTCCGAATACCTATAGTAATTTACATCAAACCATAGATTTCTGATTTTTCCTAGTACCTATAGTAATTTACATCAAACCATAGATTTCTGATTTCTCCAAGTACCTATAGTAATCTATATCAAACCATAGATTTCTGATTTCTCCTAATACCTATAGTAATTTACATCAAACCATAGATTTCTGATTTCTCTTAGTACCTAACAGTGATTCCAGTTTTTACTCAATTTCAGAAATGTTATGAGACAGCTAATGTATTGAAATATTGAGGCATAGCAGGTCTTACAAGCAGGTATAACCCTCCTCACCTGATGACAAAGGTAGCTTCAACCCTCAAAACATTCTTTTCACATCAATGAAAATAGTTCAAAGGAAGCACCATCTAAATGCCAAGCCACCATTGTTCTTCCTTCTAAAATCATATTGGGTCATTTTATTGGGAGCTAGTAAGTGTGTGTACGGTTTAGCCAATATGGCCACAATTTCTATTGCCTAGTCGCTAATTGATCTACTTTTGTCGCAGTGTAATAGCCCTCTGGGCTCAAAGCCCTGTCCTGCAGCTGAACTGACTTGTCCTGGCTGTTGGTTGCAGGTGACTCGGGGCCCAGTAAAATGGCGGGGGGCGTGATCCCCCATGTGCCCCAATGTGGGACTTGCCCCCACTGCGGACAGAAATACTCGAACCAATCCGCGCTGAAATATCATGTGCGCCTTGTGCACTCAGACATGACAAACACCCTGTGCTGCCACCTGTGCCCGCGCTCCTTCGCCATGCGTGACGTTTACAAGACGCACATGTGGGAGAAACACAAGCAGAGGTGTTGAATCCGTAAGTTGAACTTGTGTCTGCACATTAACACTGCCACTGCTTGCTGTGACATCTGCTCAGTTCAAAATTACGGCCCTAATCTTTCACCCCATGCCCTGTCACACCTCTCTCCCCACTTCAATAGAAACCAACAACATTACAATAATTAAAATATTACTTCCATGTAATTTGATTGTCATTCTCACAAAATTTAAAATCTTCTTTAAAATAGTCCATATACTGCACCTGTCTTTTCCAAAACTTTATTGCTGCCCTGCATTAAGTAAGAATAAATTTTGTTGCATTATATTGAAATTGTAATCTGTGAAGTCAGTCTTTTTAGTCTGATGTGTAGGCTAAGTCTTAGAATCAACCTGCGTTTGTTAAATTCTAAAGAGATTTAGCCAGTATTATTCACAGTTAAATACCTATTTAAGAACTTCGATGACGTTATAGTTGCATCTAGCTTTAGCTTTATACCCATCACTAAAAGAACCCTTAGAATTGACCTATTTTCAACAATATTAGTCATATCTAAAAAAGTTTTTGAAAGTCAGAAATAACGAGTTAGAGGAAATTTCATGCTCAGAGACATAGTAACTAGGAGATATGGAAATGTATATTTTCGTTCAAATTTCAAATTCATTCTTTCATGACTATTGTACAACCATATTTATAATATGAAGAAATGAAAAGTTTAGAATGGAATATAAAATAAATATATAAAGCTTTCTATTTATTTCCTGTTAATGTACAGTAGTTGAAAGTGATCGGCTTCAAGAAGTTGCTTTCCTCCATATAAGAAGCCATACTGATGGTAGTAATATCAGCTGGCATGTTAAAATGCTTGCTTGAGCATTTTTCATACTTGACGTAGCTACCTCTTTGTCCTAATAGCGATCATATTTAAAACTATTACAGCAAAACAAACAAAATAAAAGCGAGAAAAACATATTTTTAGTTTAACTACACTCAAGTTCCATCAAATTGGAATTAATATGCATTTTGAAATTATTCCTTGTAATGTGGAACTAGACAGCTAAAGAATGAATTTTCTCCTGTTGAAATTTAAACTTCTTTAATTACACATTTTGTATTTAAAGTATTAATTTACAATTTACAGTTTGATGAACCTCGTAATACCTGTCGGTATTATTATATAAATCAAGTTAGCTAAACATTTTTAACGATTTTTTAAATAAATAACCCCTTCAAACATATCCTTTTGGTTTCATTTACCTACGATATATTTGTCATAGAGAGCCCTGTATGCCATTAAAATCATTCTAACCTATCTGATGATATTTCCCCCCCCCCCCTTTCTTAACTGTAAATGAGCACAAACGCTACTTAGGTGTAAATTTTTCTGGCATTTTGCATATTAGATTCCCTAACCGTTTCAAATGTATATCATTTTACCTTTTAGGTGTGTTTCCAAATTATATGTAATACGCTTTGTCAAATCTGGCAACCTTTTCATAAGGGAAGCTAAATTTAGTATATATAGCAGTGGAATTCATATACTGGTAACAATAACAGTGAAAAACAAAATAACTGGGCTTCGAGTCCCAAAGATGAAAATACGAACAAAACATTAAAATTGCTGGTGAATTATTTACTTAGGGATAGATTTCTTTGTCTTGAAAGTTGCATTTATGGCATTGTTTGGGTCAGCATTATATAGCACATTGTATGTGTCTGAATAAGTCAAGTATCTGTATGGGATAATTTTCTTAAAAGCAACTTCAATTTTTAAATATCTTTATTATTTTAGAAAAATTTGTTACAGACAGCTGTACATATAGACATTGTTGCAGAAATAAATCTGATTCCTTACACAAATGAAGGAAAACATTTGTTAATGTTGTCTTGTTAAAAGTATTCCAAAGTAGAGTCTGGCTGTTAACTCCTGAAAAGATAAACTTAGTATACATCAATTATGTGATTTTAAGTCACTTTATTGAATAATAAAATATTTTACTTCTTTATAGAAGTGAACTTTGTCCATTACTTAAAGAATTTTCTAAAAAGTGATGGCTACAATTCCAAAAAACAGTGTCTCAAAGGTTATATTGGAATGACCAAAGCAAAATGCAGTAAAACTCATCGAGCCATAGGAAACAACAACATGTCTCAAAGGTTGAATGTAGCTTCATTATTTTGATGGAATTTAATGTTTTTGGTTCACTGGATTTAATTGAATACTTGCAAGTGCTACATAGAAGTATATAATTTATGAGAGAGACTGATACATTTTCATGTAACTTTTTCACCAGTGATAGAGATCATCATAGAGGTGAGAGGAATCCAAAATTCCGTGTTTTCATGTTCAAAATATCCAATTCACCAGCAAATAGAAGTATATATTCGATGTTGGACTCATTCCTAATTTATTTATGTCCCCAAGGGATGGTAATTGTTAGACCTACTGCCAGTTAATAGATCTATGAACATATGTCATTGGCAGCAAAACTTTTTGTGAATTATAGGAAATGATTGGTGGCTGGGAAAATAGAAGTAGCCTTAGGAAATATTTCCCATCACCATCTTCATCCACCAAAAATTCCACATGCCACTTGTGATACAGTGCAGTTTTGCAGAACCGAATAATTTTTACATGAGACAAGTTACGCATACTTAGTTCTACAGAGGTGTGACGCCATGATGCTGTCGTGTTTGCCTGGCTTTAATCTTTGCTTGCCTGTTTGCTTTCTTGCTCATTCTTTTTAATATTCTTGGTCTGTTTCACTCTTGCACACAGTGTAATAAAAGTTCTAATTCTAATTTTTCAGTATCAACTCAAACATTACTAAAATATGCTGTTACTAAAATTGAAAAATTGGAGTTACAGGACTTTGCTAGAAACATCTTTACCTCAACTCATTTCAGAAAACTTGTATAATTTTTTTAACTACTTAACAGACATTATAGTGTAAATTGAATATTACTGTTGTATATTTGTAAAATAGTATTTTTGTTGAGTGAATTGTGCACATTTCATTAAGATCTACAACTATTATAAATAAAAGTTAAATTCCTTGAAAATTTTGTAAATTCTATAGGTAGTATGCCTGCAGAATGCATTATGTAAACTACTTTTATAAATAGAATACCTCAGTTGTCTGAAAATGTTTTGAATTGGTCTGGATTAATTTAAATGTGCTGTTTAACTAGCAAACTTCTTATTAATAACCATTATCTTTACTTCCACATTGTACAGATTACTGAAAAGGTATTGTGTTATAGAGTTGATTTTGAGTTTTTAACGAAAGCACACATTTCCACTCACAATTCTTTAAAAATTGTTTTTTACATGATTCTAGCCGTATGTCTGCTCATATACAGTTTTAAATTATAATTGCTTGTATTCAATATGTGCCTTACATAAGTATGTATGAGAAGAATGGACGTAAAACGTTTTAACTTTTATTTGAACTCATATGGTGTCCTAATCTTTGGCACACTCTCATAATTAACATATTGTAGTGTATCTAAAATATTAGTTATTCATTTATGTTATAGGATTGACCAAAGTCTACCATTTGGAATTGTTGACAATTATACAGATTGTTACAGAAATTCGTAATAACACATTTCATAAATTAGTTGCATTCTTCATCCTGATTCAGATGGTATAAGCATGAAGTACCATCGTTTTGTATTCATATCATCAACAAAACAAAAACATTTTAAAGGTCGTGCATGTATTTTTAGCTGTTTCATGAAAAATTATGTATCATAGACCTAAGTGCCCCATGAAAAAAAAAAACTGTAGTGGTGTCTTATCTGGAGAGCATGCTGGCCATCTTATTGGTCCATTGGTTCCAGTTCATCTTTTTGGGAATACCTGCTGCTGAAAGAACATTTGAAATCTACTTGAAGTGGTAGTTCTGATAAGAAGTCTGAGAATTCTGAAGAAACTGTAGATATATTGCGATCATTAAATTCCTTGTTAAAAGTATGAACCTAACAAGCATCCATCGAAAATTCAGTATCATGCATTCGTACACTACACTTGTTGATAATTGGTTTCTCGCACCCAATGGGGATTTTCTGCAGTTCAATACTTTGCATTATGATGATTCACTACTTCACTGTTATGAAATCTTGCTTCATCTGCACATACAATTTACATTGGATACTGGAATCATAATCTATTTTAACCATTACTTCAGAAACAATTCTCAAACATCTCTCATCTGTATCTCTAAGCCCCTGTCCTAAATGAAACTTTGCATGGATGCAATTTATGCTGTTTTAAGTCTACTGAACTTTTGGATATACCTGATTCGTTTGCATTATTCCATATGGATGTGTGGGGTTTTAATCAACATGTACCAGAACTGTTACTAAATTGTTACTTTCCTCTTATATCCTGATTCTTTGTTATTTGTTCATTCTTTAATACTACGAAGTTTTTGTTCAAGTCTGAGGAAAGTATTTTTGGAGGCTGTTATGTTCTGGGTAATGTTCAAAATACAGTCTGCAACTTCTCGTGAATTTTTCCTGTGCTGTCAGTAAATATCTGTTCATTTGATTCTATATTTGGACTTTGAACATTTGTCTATTTAAAATAAATGGTGCCACACTAATGAGGTAATAATTAAAATAATTCATGTCAAATGGTTTTACACAATTCAAAATCAGCTCCTTTTGGTTATCTCTGTTCTTTTTCTCTTTCCCCATACACAGAGACATAAGAATGGGCACAAAACATTAAAAGAAATGGATTGTGGCAAATATTAATAATAGCTTCTTTTAACTGCATATGACCTACACTTATCTTTTTTTCAGTTTCTTATTTATACGGAGTATAAAGAGAAAATATAGTGAAGCTACAGAAAATCGATTTAGAGATTTCGTGAAATCGTTTCATGACATTTCGTTTTCAGTATCCCTATAAAGGAAAGTATTGGATGGATTTTGTTCATATTCAATATCTGTGAGTCGGTTCAGGTGGGAATGATGTACATGAAGTATCATTTTTAGTAAAACAAATTAATGAGTCTTTATTAATAAACACGAAATGGCAGTTTTGCTCAGAATCTGCTGAAACATATTAATTGCAGAAATTGTTTCTTACAAAATAAAGTGATAGCTGAAGTGCTGGTAACAATATATCCCCACACTTCAATTTTTGAGAGCAATTCACGAAGTTTTCCTCTCTCATTTCAGTAACTACTAGTAAAAATCTCGAGCATTTCTAGCATAAAAGAAATCCCACAAAATCGCACACAAAATGAAATAGGCACGAGTCACTTTCTTAAAGAATTGGCAGATACTTACTTGCTGTCTTTTAAGGAACCTGAAAGTTCATTGCCACCCTCACATAAGCCCACCATTGGTCCCTATCCTGAGCTAGATTAATCCAGTCTTTATCATCATATCCCACCTCCCTCAAATCCATTTTAATATTATCTTCCCATCTACATCTCGGCCTCCCCAAAGGTCTTTTTCCCCTCTGGCCTCCCAACTAACACTATATGCATTTCTGGATTCTCCCATACGTGCTACATGCCCTGCCCATCTCAAACGTCTGGATTTAATGTTCCTAATTATGTCAGGTGAAGAATACAATGCGTGCAGTTCTGTGTTGTGTAACTCCATTCTCCTGTAACTTCATCCCTCTTAGCCCCAAATATTTTCCTAAGCACCTTATTCTCAAACACCCTTAACCTATGTTCCTCTCTCAAAGTCAGAGTCCAAGTTCCACAACCATAAAGAACAACCGGTAATATAACTGTTTTGTAAATTCTAACGTTCAGATTTTTTGACAGCAGATTGGTGATAAAAGCTTCTCAACCAAATAATAACAGGCATTTCCCATATTTATTCTGTGTTTAATTTTCTTCTGAGTATCATTTATAATTGTTGCTCCCAGATATTTGAATTTTTCCACCTCTTCAAAGGATAAATTTCCAATTTTTATATTTCCATTTCGTACAATATTCTCGTCACAAGACATAATCATACACTTTGTCTTTTCGGGATTTACTTCCAAACCTATCGCTTTACTTGCTTCAAATAAAATTCCCGTGTTTTCCCTAATCGTTTGTGGATTTTCTCCTAACATATTCACATCATCCGCATAGACAAGCAGATGATGTAACCCGTTCAATTCCAAACCTTCTCTGTTATCCTGGACTTTCCTAATGACATACTCTAGAGCAGCGTTTCTCAAACTATGGTCCGCAGACCACCTGTGGTCCTCGAGGTCTGCCCTTGTGACCCTTCAAAACAGACAGAAGAAAAAATAAAATTCAAACGAATTGCATATCACACTATAGGCCTAGCTTAAAATCTCAGAGTTTGAAAATGACACATGGCAATCGAATTTCACTTTTTCTCCCAGTGCTGACATTTTAAGAAATTTATTTCCCTACCCATCTATCGGCTTCCCACTCCACTATCAGCAACAAAAGAGGGATTTAAAGCACTATATACGTGGTGTTTCTCGACATCTTTTCCTTGCACATCTGGCGCCGCACCTGTAACCCAGCCAGGGACCACCTGAATTCATAACAGAGGACCAAAGTACCGAACCGTAATTCAATTTTAAAATAAAGTATACTGATATTAAAATATGCTATGAAAATGATAAATTTGCTTTCGAAGGGAACAAGAGTAAGGTGGTCCGCGGAACTGTTCTGACTTTAAAATGTAGTCCCCACTTCAAAAAAACGCTGCTCTAGAGCAAAGTTAAAAAGTAAAAGTGATAGTGCATCTCCTTACTTTAGCCCACAGTGAATTGGAAACATATCTGACAGAAACTGACCTATAAAAGAATTGGCAGTTACTAGTTCTAACTTCTTTTGTTAAACATGACATGGGCTGTATCCACAGAAATAATTATCTTTCGTTTCAGTGCTCTGATTTAACAGAAAGTACTGTTTAAAAGAAATATGCTTAGAATCCCATAAAACATAATGTAATCCAATATTTATATTATTTTCAAATACTGATTTTCGTAAAGAGATTTTAAAAACAGTAACATTACATGAATATACATTTTATGTGGATTTGTGAAAATTAATGACTAAGATCTACAAACCATACAACTTTTAGATGAATTCAGATACCTTATTTTTTGGGATTATATAATATTCTGTGTGCAGTCCAGAAATCAAAATGTTATATTCGTATTTAGATGCATAATTAATGATTTTATTTATATAAGTCTTTTAATTAATAATAGTTGAAAAATAAAGTATAAACGGAATATCATTGGCTACATAATAAAACGACTGAATTGTTATAAAACATATTAGGCCTAATGAGAAAGTATGTGTCGTCTTTATAATACCTTATTGTTTGGGGTGGATACTGAGTAAATAATCATGTTAAACTTCAGTGATTTTAGAGTAGAAAGCCAGATTGAAGGATTATGCTCTGTTTTTCTAAGGAACATTTATTGCCTATTACTGTATGCAGATCATGAAATCATCTATGTAAGTAAGCTATGCGAACTATTCCCCCACTCTGAGCGTGTATGAACATGTGGCTTTGCATGCTTCAGATGTGAAGTATGGTTCACTATTGTCATCGTAAAACATTCACCCCTCAAAAAAAGTAACATTAAAGAATGCTAGAAATTGTATATAAATTAATTATCGAACACTTTAAATTAAACAGTATTATTTTTAGGGACCGGATTTTTATGTAAAATCAAGATGTGAAATATGTACATATTTATATTTAAGCTAAATATGTACCAAAATATGTGAAATCATGAAAATATTTAATATATTGCGCTGGTTTATATTGTTAAGCCTAGATATTTGTAGTCTGGTACAATTTTTAATTTTTTGTTCTTCATGACGATTTCTGCTGTTTCTGGTGCTCTTCCGCCATTTCTCAGTATCATAATTTCTGTCTTGTCCACATTTATATCAAATTTGTTTTAATTGCACCATTTTACCATGATGTTTATTGTTTCTTGTAACTTTGTAAGGTCTTTAGACCCTACTACTATGTCGTCCACTTATGCATATGAGATTATTCTCTTCTTGATTTTTACAATACAAAGTAGTTGTATGAGAAAGGTTGCCTTTTGTTCACTCATATTTACAGTGGGCGGTAAGGGGTGAGTGCCTCTTTTACTTCCTTGAACTAAGATGTTATGTTTCGTCTCGAAATATATCCTTTCTCGGGTAGGTGAAAAGACTTTTTAAATCTGTGTATTTCAAATTGTAAATTCCCACAGCAGAAGTTTTCTTTTTCCCTTTAAAGAAGTAAAAATGAATAAAACCCCTAAATATGTAGATTTATGTAATACCAAGCCATAATATGTAATGTGGGGTAAATATGTAAAAATATGTAGTATCAAATTTTAATATATTAATGGTAATTACAAGATTCGCAAAGATTTGGTATTTATATACCATTCGGTTGAAAGGAATGTAATATGTAATTACTAGGCCTGTGACATTGGAGCATGTTTACGATGAAAGAAAGCCAACTCACTCCAGGATATAGGTATGCAGCACCGCTCCGTCTTCTACAGTACAGTCTGCAGAAGAGAATAGTACACACATCCCTCTGAATTACTTGCTATCTTTATTTAACTTCATTTCAACTATTAGAAAATTCCATTCAATACATGTGAGCTTAGATGTATTGTCTATTGCGTGTGTAGTTTGTAATTACAGTGAACAGCAAGATGCATTCTCAAGGTTTCGAAAGTGAATGAGTGTCTACTACTGTCTAGTATGGATTTGAATGCAGAAAAGCTGCGAAACGACAGGTGCATATGTGAAACATATTTTACATCATTCAATTCGACATCTAAATTATCTACAGTGTATTTATCACTGGAAAGAATATTAGCTATCTGACAGACTGAACTGAACCCATTATTTTTTTGTAATACATATTTCATTTTTGTTTCAGACCTCGTTGCCTACATCGTCTTGTATA
Organism: Periplaneta americana; assembly: GCF_040183065.1. NCBI lineage: Eukaryota > Metazoa > Arthropoda > Insecta > Blattodea > Blattidae > Periplaneta > Periplaneta americana. Next base: position 116,848,142 of record NC_091118.1, on the reverse strand, counting down.
TTATTTAGTTGAGACACAATATTATTCATTACGGAAATTTGTTCCACTTCACTCCACTCTTTTCTAAACTTTCAATTGAATGAGGAATAAATCCAAAATTTGATACAATATAATGACACTGTTGTTCAATACTTGGGTCACAAAGAAGTAATTGAACCACACCTATAAAAGCTGCATCATTCTTATAGAACAACTCTATCACTTTCTTTACACTGGAAAAATGTTCATGCAAGTATCTGCATGCTTGCAGCCAGGATCCCGACCTTGATTTAAAACAGGAACATGCGGAAGAGGCAATCCAGGACACGAGCTGAAGTTTTTACAAATAATTTTTCACATTTGCGACTTGCCTATCGGTTATTTAGAATGCAAAATACATCTGCATCATACTGTGAAACTAAATATTCTAGTTTCGAAGACGTGTTTCTTTTCTTTTGAGCCATACTGCGGAGCGCACTACACTTCACTTGAATGAACTGTACCGCAGTTGTTGTGTCGTCTCTGTGCACTTGCGTACTTTGTGTATATCTTGTAGTGAATTGGCTTCCTTTCACTGTAAACATGCTCCAATGTCACAGGCCTAGTAATTACATAAAAATCCAGTCCCTAATTATTATGTATTGATTTGTAACTGTTACCTGTTAACCACTGAATAAATTGTTAACTGAAATTTATAAAACAAGTCAATGGAAAAGTTATTTGTCCGAAGATAGCTCATAATGACACCAATAAGATATCATTCATGAGGCAACTAAGCCAGGAGATAACGGGATAGCGTGGTAAGTTCCTTTCCCCTTCCATTGCATACATTACTGACTAGTAACAAGTTAAACTAATCAGACTTCAAATATATACAAATGATTGTTCTTCCTCTAACATATCGTCAAGTGAGATGTACTGTCTGATTATAGATGTACATATCAGCCAGAACCTCAATCAGAGATAAACTGAGAAGTTACAAATATTATTTGAAAATTGATTAATATCAGTTGTAATGCACAGGAATGTGGCTTCTAAACATTATTTGCAGATTGATTAAGATGAGCTATAATACACAAGTATGTGGCTTCTGCCCACATGAAACTCCTTCTATTTCCTAATATTTTCTCCTTTTACCTCTCTAATAACTCATTCAGCTCTAAGTCTCTTCTCATGAACATGGATCAGTAGCTATGAATCATTTTATTGACTTGTTCAAGCGGCCTGGATTGATCTGTAAGCTAAGCTAGACTTGGAAGTTGAAAGCTTTCAAGATAGTACTGATAATGGTTCGAATCCTATTGACTACTCACTTTTTATTTATTTATTTACTCATTTATTTATTTTATTTTATTTTTTTCATATTTAAGATTTACTCTTCTTTTATGATACGTTAATTATGTACTTAGTAATTTATTTTTCAAATATAATAAACATAATAATAATAATAATAATAATAATAATAATAATAATAATAATAATAATAATATACCATTAACGTACCTACTGTAACTTGCAAAAACACAACATTTTGTCCTAATTTCGTCGTAGTTTGTCCTATAAAGTGGGTGATTTAATACTTTGATGTGTTGATTTCGTAAAATGAATAGACACCATACATTTATGAGAAGACATATTAAAAATAATTAAAGCAGGGTCGTATTTCCCGTTTTTGATGACTAATTAAAAGTCATATTTCCCTTTTTAATAAAGAAACTAATAAAAAAAAGGGGGATACTGAGACTCGAATACTTCACACATTTGTTTTATGCTGATTATTGCATCATCTTCTAATCACTTGCGCCAAGATAACAGATGTAAAATTGTTGCCACAAGTACATATGTAACACTGCTTCTTGTGAGAGATACATTATGTAGTCTGGTAAAGTAAGTAGAAGATTATTAGTGTGGATCATGCTTGTATAGCTGAAGTATTCCGATTAGAAGATAGAATTTGTACACTCAGCAAGTTTTTCTGTCCTAAGGTGTATATTTATACGAAAATCTGAAAATCTATTTTTTCCATAGTATATTATAAAAATACAAATCCAAGAACTTTTCCACAGTTAACACAAAGAATTAACTTAAAAAAAAAAGATTTGGAGGAAACAGAGTATAATAAGCATACTGCTTGCAAGTCTGTAGGCTACTTCTAATCAGACTTAGACAGTGGATGTTTCCTGTTTGGGTTCATGAATTTCTGCAAATAACTAGCATACTTTTTTTTTCCTTTGGGGAATATTGCTAAAAAAAAGAAGTTAGTTCCACGCAGTTATCAAATTAAACACAGGTATATTGAAACAATATAACTTTTCTTAACCTGTGTAAAGATTAGTGACCTAATGTAGCTGGTATCTTAGATACAATTACTGGCCAAAGAAATGTGCTTAATGTGCACAGTTGAAACATTTATTACCCAGTATGAAGAAAATATTACTCAGAATAAAGACACTTATGTGGAAAGAAAAAGTTGTCTTTGTCTTTTCCAACATACGTAAAGACACATTGCTCTTATAATTACAGATATAATAAAAGGAATACTTGAAGACGCATTAGCTAGCAGTTAAACTTACGATATCAATATTGTTGCATTTACTAACTGCACTATGGCATCTACTGACAAATAGAAGCTGTTGCATGTGCATGTTTACTAAATTAACTTGTGGTACGTGCTAGTTCTTGCACCATCTCACAAGTGATTAGCTTAATGTTAATTGTTGTCGTGAGTAAATCTATTTTAGATTTCAGATTTCGAAAAAGTTTTTGATTTGAAGTTTAATGTTGTAAATAATTATTGTTGTGGACATATCACTTTTACTGTTTCATTTGGTGTCACATCTTATTTAAAAAGAAAGAAGAAGAAATTGCTAGAACCAGTTTTGGATAAAACACCATTTTGTGTTGTTTCGACCTGACGAAAGTAACATTATTTTTCGTATAGGATTTATTACATTTCATATTCAGACTCTCTTGATGAATGGTCTTGTTAGTGTTGAATGTTAATAGAATTCTTACTGGTACATTAATTTAAGGCAAAATCTTATGAACAGAGAGAGAGAGAGAGACAGAACTGATTACTTGCTTTACACTTCATACAATAGAAAGAGAATTTTACAGTTATGCATACTAGTAAATAAAAATATAATTGTGTGAAAGAGGAAACAAGTTTCCTAGTTATGGAATAATGAAGCAGGTTTTAAAATGTGACTATTGCAGAATAAACTGTTTACATTCAAAATATCTGAAGTGAACAATAAATAACAGCATCTAATCCTGTGTCCTACTTTCAAAGCTCAGAGAATCCTGTGAACACTAAACTGATTTGGAGTTAGGCTAGTTAAAATCTATTCTCTTGGATGAAGTTTTGGGTTATATTAGTAATTTTTACTATTTGTTTAGAAAAATCTGTATTTGCATGCCTTAAAGTATGGCAATATTGCCAAGAAAAGAAATACAAGAGTATACAGAGGGGTGGGCACCCTACTCAAATAACACAGCCAGCTCTTCACAATAATGCAGTTGTCTCAGAGGTCATTTGGTTCATTCTGGCAACTCCTTGTGATTGAGATGTTCTTTTCTATTTAAGGGTAGATCTCTGAAATGTTGTACAGTTGTCTTGTTGCATATAAATAGTCTCTGTACAAAGTTTCATCTCATTTGGTGCAGAAATATATGAATTATTAACAATTTTGTAATTTTCAATTGTGAATGTAGGTTTTCAAAAATTGCTGCTCCTCCCACAAATTCAAATATTCTGGCCTGAAATTTTGTCTACATACTTGTCAGACCCTCAGAAACAAAACTTACTATACAGTTTTTCTTTTTTGTTTTTCAGTAAAGAAATAATTAAAAATATTTAATGCACCTAAAGTGTAAAAACAGAAAAGAAATTCAACTCGAACATAAAAAAATTAATATTAAAAAAAAATATATGAGTGTTAGATATAATCCTTATAGTAAGTTTTGTTAAGAACACATTCAAAAACCTCTACAAAAAATCATGCATGTAGTACAAAATCTGTAGAAAGAGTAGCATTTTTAGCAATGCAAAATTTACAGAAAATGAAAGTGGAGAAAATTGACTTCAAAGTTTGGGATGACAATAATGAACCAGATCTCTGTCTTTTTTATGTTCTAGGCATTTTGAAATATATAGGCCTAGCTTATTATATGGAGAACTTAGCGTTATATATACTACCACGCTGTGCACACCTAACCTACACTAGTAAATAAAGATGACGACTGAAAAAAAACTATGTAAACTTATGAAAACACTATACTAGATAACTATTATTTACAAACCACTGTATGCTGTAGACACTATTATAACACCAACACTAAAACTGTTAGAAACTTGCAAATATTTCTTGTATCACAAACAAAAACCAAGCATGGAAAACACATTGTATGACTGCTAGCAACAAGTGGAATTTTTCTTTAGACAAGAGTTGTGCTCTCCTTTGTAACTGGATATCTTTCAAAGGAAAGCAACCTTTGAAGTAAGATCTATTGGATTCTATGAAGAACTATTTTGAGAAGTCGAGATGCTACACTGGCTCAATCGGAAATCTAATTTAATAAATAATGTATGATATACAGCGTAATTTCCAAAATAGTCAGAGAATTCAGAGTGGAAGGCATGGACGGAGCATTTAAATTACCAGTCAGCATGCACAGCCTTTTAAAATGTGGCCCTAAACAGCTGATAGACAAGTCGTATGGCATGAAAATTGGCAGAGGGCATCTTAGACCAAGAACAATTTTTTAAAGATAAAAACAAAAATATTTTTCTTACCAAAAATGACAAAATGTCACATCAGAGTATCCTAAAAGTAGGTGACGGAATGAGCTGTCTTCAACATTTTTTAACTCCCATTGCTTTCATTTTGAGGAAATTAAAGATAACTTGAAGTGCACTACATAGTCACTTAAGTCCGTGTGTAGTGCTTCTGTAACATTTGTAATCAATCACTTTGATGCCTTCCATTGAATCTTCATAAGCCCATATAATTTAGTGGGAGGGGGTCTTAGATGTGTTTTATGTGAGACACTAGTTATCTCCTAACTTCCTGATGGTGGAACAAGGGATTTCAAAACATTGTTGACAGGAGGTTCCAAAATGTTGTTCACATACTGAAGGCGTAGATATAGCGCAGTGTAGTTTCTTAAATTGTAGGATGAGGAAGTATGTGCATTCTACAATACATACACAGCGTGAATCACAATTTCTGGAGAAGATTATTCATTTATAAACTAATTTGAAAATAGACCTTTCATTAATTTGCCCACATTTCATAATATATAAAATTAGTTAAAAGAGCTTATTGCATTTAAAGCAGGATGATACTGTCAGTCAGTGATTTCAAATACACGCTGAATTTTCTGTTTGGTAAAAATTAACAATAACTCCCTAAGTTAATTTTTTTTTATCTTTGCAGATCGTTTGATGAGCAGACCATGCCCCTTGTGCGCCAAAATAATATCGAACAAATCAAATCTTCAGAAACATATGAAGATCGTACATACCAACCAATGTAAGCAGCAGATGTGCCTTTTGTGTGCGAGGGTTTTCAAAAACAAGTACAGTCTGAAGGCTCACATGTACTCATATCACAGAGAGACTGTGGCGAAATGAGGCTTGCCCTGTGGTGATGTGACGAGTATTCTTCCTGTGGTGTTTCACCTAATAAATAGGATGTGTCCGTGCTGCTGTTATTTGTTCATCTTGATGGACCCTTGGGTACTTTCTTATTTCGCAGTACGAAAGCAGAAGATTGTTTTTAATATCATTTTAATTGGACGCCACGTATTTCAAAGGTGAAAATGTTTCTTTTAAACTTTGAATAATGTTATGTGCGGAATCATGAAGACACCAAATTATTGAATTTAATTCAGACAACGAAAAGAAACTTGGTAAGTACGGATCATGTTAAAGATGGTGTACATTGTACATTGCACATACTTTCTCACACTGTGATTCACCTTGAGTGATTTATGTGTTTGCGTTTTCTTTCTTCTCTCCTCTCAAATCTGTTACAAACCATTCTCCGTTTTATTGCAAGAGATTTGTTCTCAAGGGCGTAGCATCACTCGAACTGAAGGAAGCTCTTATTGCCTATATCAGCATCTCAGACCTGTACCACTATATATAGGATCTCTATGGATAATGCTATAGTAGAATTAATGTTTCTTTCGACTCCTGATAGCTCACTACCCACATGGCTTACGGTTACTAGCCATGTGGGTTGTCATGTCAACCAAGGTTAATCTTGGAAGTAGCCAATCACTGTTTGACACCCCCCTGCTCTCTTTGTCTAAGCTTGTGGGCAATGCTGCAACTTTATTGAACATAACATTTGATAATGACTAACTCCCAGCTCCTAGCAAGACCAGCAACTTGGCAATGTTTCCATGACAGCAGACCTATAAGCCAGGTGGCTAGCAAGCTGTCAGAAGTAGAAAGAAACATCAATTCTACTATAATTTTAGCAAGAGATAGATCACTTTCCTTTAACACACATCTTGACTTGATCTCGTTCTTGCCAAAACATTAGTAGCAATAAAAATAAGAATGATATCAGGGGTCACAACAAGAATGAGTGATTCATCTGCCATACAGCATAGAGAAACATAAAAATTAACTACTTGTTAACCACTGGCGCAGTGAGGGGAGGTTTTAGGTGTAACCCCCCCCCCCTCCCAGAGCCCTTAAAAAAAATGAAATGCTGTTGAAGCTCTGCAACATTATATCAGTGACTTACTTCCAGTAATACACATTCTGTTCACAATAATGGCAGCTCACCCTGTAACTACTCGTACTTCTGGAAGGTAATTTTCACCACTAAGGATACGTAGGCCTATCTTAGGAACAGCACAGGAGAGGAACTTCATAATGTACTGGCTCTCATATACATAGAGAAAATGTCTCTGAATGACAGTGATGTGCTCAAGGAAGTAACTATGGGTAAAACAGATAGAAGATTGAAATACACCATGTCCTGCTTAAAAGTATAATAAAAGAAACATGGACGTTGTTCATTTCGTTGTACTTTTTTTTTTATTTCAACACATAAATATTTTTAATTTCGTCGCACCGCAACACTGTAATGAAAATTTAAACCTGAATTCCTGGCTTAATTTCCTTAAGCCAACTCTGTCCCTAAATGAAATTTATACTCTATAATCTTAACACTGGGAAAAATTAATTTTGGCAGCATTGTGTGATGCTATTTCATAATCTAACAAAATTAAATAAAATTTTTATAAGTTACTAGGTTATCTAAATTGAATATAATAACAATACAATTGTAATATTTTCATTATTTTTATGATATACATTCTTAATATTTCAATATATATCTTATTAATATCTTAATTAAATTTAGGAATATACAGTAATTTAAGTTTCCTGCTTTAACATGGTACATTTATGTGAACATCTGTTTGGAAAAGACGTTTGTTACCATTTCTGTAATACTCCACACATCTCTTGCTTCTTAGTGAGAGTGTGCCGATGCAACCTGGAACATATCATTATTGGAAAAATAAATGAACTTTGAATTTCATCGTAATTAGGGCCTACAAGTATTACATTCAAGGTACTACTAGTGGCTTGAGCACCCACATTTCACGCAATTATAGGGTAGAATCCTCTGTCTTCCTCTTTAATTCAAGGATTGTTATTCTCCTCCAAGATACTCTAGTTAAAATACGTAAAATAAAATTTGTGTAATAAAATTTAGCTTAGATTAATTCTAACACTATTGCCCCCTTCTAAAGTACCTATAATGAAATCAAATTCCATAGACTATTTAGATACATAGTACATAACTTAAGTTTTCAATCTCTTAATTCTAGCATTGCTGTCCTCTTCTAATGTGCCTATTTAGACCCTATTTTAATATTTTAAAACATAATTTATGTGCCACTTTCATTTTGTTGTGTGCCAATAAGCTGCTATTATGAACTAAACAATTTTGTTGGGCCACCTGTGCTTATCTTCTTAAATAGTTTTTATAACATTAACGTTTTCGATACTACTTATATATCATCATCAGATGTTAGAGCATTGTGTTAACTATATGTAATGAAAACCTAGCCTCTTAGTATTTTATGAATTTACTATTTGGTTGCATATTACTTATCGTAATGTCTAAGCCTTGTTTAGTTCATAATTTATGTGCCTAAATGTGATTATTTGAGAGTTTAAATATTCCAGGTCTACTTATAAAAATGAGTAAAATCATTTAAGTAACTTTGGTGCTATGGGCATACACAGATGGGAGGGCAGAATCACGAAAACCACTTATTCATATTTAGTGATTATATATTAAACCGTCGCCCTGAGTGGCACAGGCGGTATATCGCTGGCCTTCTGTGCCTGAAGTTGCGAGTTCGATCCCGGCCCAGGTCGATGGCATTTAAGTATGCTGGTGACGCTGATATAACATCCGCAGTTGCGAGCGTCGTTAAATAAAACATATTTTATATTAAACCTATTAATATTATTACTATATTATTATTATTATTATTATTATTATTATTATTATTATTATCATCGTCATCATCATCATCATCTAGTAGTTATATTTTATAGTTATAATATTAACATATATGTGACTATTAATAACATCATAGTGACTTAAATTTGGAAACACTACACAGCATCGCACTGTGAACTATAGCACGTGCTGCTGTCAATACAGCAAAGAAACGTCAAAAACAACCTGGAAGCATATTGCTTCTTACATACTCTTAGAAAGAGAAAATCTCCTGTATCTCTTTTTCTCCAGCAACCCAGTGTGACAAGCAAGTATATTTGGAAGCTAGCATCTCACATTACCTGTGTGTTCAAACTCATCTCGAGTCAAAATGTTGTATAAACACGAGATAACATAATATAGGAACAAACGAATAATACCTAGTTACCTCATTTGTATACAAATAAAAAAAAACTTTTCTCTAAAAATAAAAGGGGAAGCAATGCTTCCACCACATCTATGGATGCTACGTCCCTGAAAGAAATGACAAACATTGAAACACAATTAGTAGCAGATAAGATAAAGTTATTTCTGCTTTAAGATAAATATGACAGGAATGTTTTCGAAGAATGAGTGGTAATTGTGGAGTATCTTATAAGCATTTTAAGTGTTAAATTACAGTTATGCATGCAAACTTTTATTCTGAATTTAAAATTATGTACTAGATTTCTTTTTAATAAGGGTGGATGTCTGTGTGGGTGTACAGTTCATGCAGAAAATGGCAAGAGTTCCAGTAACTCATACTCAATTTGATTTTATTAACTTTATCAAATTTTAGCCACTGGTGCAGCTCAGTCAGCTAAGGCACTTGCCTGCCAATCCAGAGTTGCGCTCGGGCGCAGGTTCCATTCCCGCTTAGGCTGATTACCTGGTTGGTTTTTTCCGAGGTTTTCTCCAACTGTAAGGCAAATGTCAGGAATCTATTGCGAATCTTCGACCTCATCTCGCCAAATACAATCTCGCTATCACCAAATTGATGCAGCATCGTTAAATAACCAAGTAAAAAAAAAAATTTTTAGTGAACAAATATAAATTCGGAAAGGTGCGAATTTCACAGGAAGTTGAAAAGAGGGTTTAAGAGTAAAAGAGAAATGAAGAACAAAAAGCTTCGAAAATCTCTGGGGAAAGGCAGTATTTTAATTTAAATTATGAGCTTCCTTGAGTTAAAAAGTTATGCTACACACCCTATTACATCATCTTTCATAAGATTGTTCCTGATGTGTGGAGAAGTCGTATTAAAATGATATGGATATCGTGTTATATGAGTGATTGGAAGAACATGCATGTGTTTGATATAACATGGAATTAAATTACGGTCATTTTTTTAAATACAGATCGCCTTAGCATTTTGTATGTGCCAATATGTGCATGTCTACTCATATTCGTGTATCTTCGTCACCTCACAGTTCAGGCTTTAGAATAAATATTAGTTACTTGTATGAGATATGATCCATTGCTTGACTTGATTGCTGTGAGACACTTTGGTGTATTATAGTTTACAATATAGTTCAACACTACTCATATTCACTCTCGAAATAATACCGTATTGTGCTTCATCTTAAAACAAAGTATTATAATTTATTTGTTTCTTTCTGTTTTTATTTTCGGTTACAAGAAGATTGACTTCAAGGTCCATCTCTTGCACAGAGTGAAGGGGACACATACACCTTCGGAAGTTGAAAAAGTGATTTGTTTTTCCTTTCTTCTTGTTAAATGTACTTTCCTCAATAATAAGGTGATTTTTTAAAATATATCTAATACTTTTCGAGTTGTGATCTAAAACGTGAGAATGTGTCAGTTGACTTTGCCATTTAAACATGTCCATATTTAGATATATTTATGACCATTTGCGTACAAGTGTATTTCATACTGGAGAACAAACCCTGCCTGTAACACTGTTCTTTCATTTTAAGTTATTTTTTCGTTAATAATTTTTTATATAAAAAAATTCACAATAAATATTTCTTGCTTATACAGGGTGAGACAGGAGGAAAGGTACATTGGTTTGAGGGTGATAATATTGGTGATTCTGAACAAAAAAGTTTATATGAACATATATTATGTCCTGTTTTTAACGGTTTCGGAGAAAACTAATGGAAATATGAGGAACATGAAAAGTGTAGGTGATAGTGAATTAAAATATTGTTACCTTATGTTACGTTTCAAAACAGCTTTGTTTATTTGATCTGTCAGTCCAATTATTGCGATGGTAGCCACAGAATAAACAAATAAATGTCAGTGAAAACCCACAGTTCTACTTTAAATATTTTTCAAGTTATCATTCTGTGAATATGTTAAAGCCCAGTCCCAGTAATGGAAGTTAGACAATCTCTGAAAGTCCAAAAGAAGGAAAAGAGTATGTCATTTGTAGGAAAGACATTCTCGATGTATTGTTTCTGTTTGCTAAAATGATTTCCACTTTTTAATGGGTAAAATTATGCAAACTCAACCTAACTCAGAGTGATTAGGCAATGTATAAAGAGCTTTTCTCTGATTCTACAGCAGTTAGAAGTTGATAGTCCGATGTCAGTAGTAAACAAATGTTCAATATGTATGTATATCAAAATGCTGCTTAATCACAAATCATGTTTATTTTATATCTCAAGAACTATTTGAGTTATAAGATTGAAACATTTTATTTTTGTGTTTTTAATTAAAGAACATTTTACAAAATTTTGTCGCTCTATTTCTGAGACAACTTGTGTAATACTTCAGGCACCAAATACCAGCTGCAACAGCGTTTCTATTGTAGCCAGAAACGTAAAATTATTCATGGACAAGACAGGGAAGTAATTTATAATGTGTATGCTTTTTAAGAAATTTATCAGCAGAAGAAAGACATCCTATCATCGATTTTTTCAAGGGCCAAGACTTGACTGCCATTGCATGCCATGTGAGTGTACCGTGTATGTACAGTTGCGAGAATTTACAAGGATGTCGAGGGTTCAGTACGAAATATGTCATTCAGATCTCTGGGAAAGTGTTATAGTAGGCAAAGATATCCTAACTGTGTGGGATAACATTTCGAATGGTATATTACATAGAACTATTTACAGTTTCTTTGACGAGGGAAAGTATGCAATGGCAAATACTCTTAACACATATAATGAAAGAAAATGTAAAAACAGCTTTGTTTCATTTACAAAATTATTTTTAAAAAGTTAAAAAAGAACGAATAAAATTATGGTCGGATATTTCTAATGGAGAAAGATGACATAGTTGCTGCTCAATTAAATTTCCTAAGGGCAGTACATAATTTGAAGATTTCTGGATATGAGTGCCCAATTTTTTATTTTGACGAAACATGGGTCAATCAGAATCATTGTAAACAACACATATGGCTGGTCTTATCATAGTGGTGGCCTTAAAGTGCCGCCAGGTAAGGAAGCAGACTCATAGTGACACATACAGGATCCGCGAAAACTGGCTACATTCCTGAAAGTAAATGATTCTTTCGCTCTCGTCCATAGTCAGGAAATTAGAATTACAATTCTGAAATGAATGCTAACAGTTTTAAAGGCTTGTTCTTAAGCAGATTCCGTAATTATTCGGAGGATGGATAGTGATAGGCCTATTGATCATGAGAACAGTGAATCAAGTGACAGCAGTGACAATCAACTAACTTTCTCTGTAAATTTTATTCCCTTATATGAAGAAACAACTTCTATGTCATTAAGATGTGATATAATTATTATTAAGGTAAAAGTAAAATAACACATAATACAACTGTATGAACCTTTTACACCTACTCGTATTTCGAATGCACGTGTATGTTTGAAATCGCAACAGCACACTAGCATCTATTCGCCATTTCCTTATGTCTTTGTATAATCCGCCTAGTATAGTGTCTTCAGTCCTGTAAACTTTTGTTCTTTGTAAATATCAGGAACAAACTTAAGTGAGATGAGTTTGAATGAGTATATTTTTAAGGGCAAGGATATTAAATTGGTGTCTGGAAAATCACCAAAACCCTAACACCAATCAATTACTCTTCAGAGATAAAAATTTTCTTGTATGAATATAGAAGTGTAGTAAAACTTTATTGTGATCTGTAATTTATATTTGATTTACGCTAATTTTAATCATGTACAGTTCTGTAAATGTTTTTACAATAAACAATTTTGTAATGTGCATGGCAAAGCAGTAATTATTTTATTGCATCATTTCATGTATGTATTAGTTGCGTAATGTTATAGTGAGATTTTTCCTATTTGATTCTGTAGTTGATAAATGCATGGTGCATGAAGGTGATGAACTGTGATCACTGGGAGGAATGCAGGTAGGCAACTTTGCTGTCTCCATGGTAGAGTGTAAAGTTGAATCGTTTCCTTGTGCCTTGTTTACTTGTAAATAAAGAAATGAACGTGACTCTTAAGGAATTGATTTCTCACTTGCATGGTCTTGCAATATGAATACATATTTAACTGTGAAGAGTCATTTAAGTGACGTTGATTTTCTCATTATGCATTTTATGTGGTACCTAATAAAAATCATAAATTTACAAGCCTACCATAAGTTTTAATATAGTTACCCCAAAATGATCATTGCAGTTCAAATAAATAAAATTAGAACATCTTCTCTACCAGCGTTATTCTGTTTCCCTTTGCATAAGTGTAGATGGGAGGATAATATTAAAATGGATTTGAGAGAGGTGGGATATGATGATTGAGACTGGATTAATCTTGCACAGGATAGGGACCGATGGTGGGCTTATGTAAGGGTGACAATGAACCTCTGGGTTCCTTAAAAGCCATTTGTAAATAAGTAACAAAGTGGTATTTGTGCGAGATCGTGCGTATTTGCTTGTTTTCCGCACAGAACCAATACGTGGTAAGTGTGAAATACCACATTCAGTATTCCCAACGTAACACACATAATAAAATCCCTCTTCTTACCGCTTAAGCGCGACATTCATTTTACTGCTTTAGGCTTTTAACATATTATTTTTAGAGACGTTTAACATAGTAATAATTATAAATTCGAAACTTACCACTGCAATTTCACTTAAATTGCAATGTTAATTATTGTTTTTAAATATTTGCAAAAATTAAGTAAAGTCTACTACTCCACGAAACTTATTGCATTCCTGATACAAGTAACATTAAGGAAGCCGTGAAAAAATCAACAAGATTCCAGATGCCGATGTTATTACTGCAATATGTTATATAAATAATATTGTTAAAATATTAAAATGAAAAATAAATCATTACATAACCTTACCGTTTGTTTTAAGTTCGCATTTATAGACTGGGGGAAAAAAGGACAGACATATATCACACAGAAAACATTTTATAGCAACAATGTTGAAGAAGGATATTTTGGTTTTCCGAAGTTGCCGTCATTAAACAGAAATCAACATGGAGATTTCATTGCAACTAATTAGAAATTCGTCTTTCAGGTATGTAATAAACGATCTTCGCACAAAATAATGTACGATACATGAGCGGTATGTTTGTTTTCATGTTCTCGGAAATTAAAAAAGCTCAACTACGTTTCGCTTTTTCAATCTTTTCCTCGACCATGAAAACGTCAACATACCGCTCTTGTAACGTATGTTACTATTGTTTTATGTATCAAATCTAAGTTAGCAAATAGCGTCAATTTAGAAGAGGTTCAGTGCATGCTGTGGTGTGCTGACTTCAGGTCAACTGAGACTGTTCAATGTGTGAAACAGAAGTGTTGAAAAACAAATTTGTGGTAGTTTATTCAGTTCAAGGAAACAGGGTTGTTGAGAAATAAATCAATAGAGAGAACCCGAACATTTGAAGGGACTGTTGAATGCATCAGACAGGCTTTGTACAGAACCTAAGAAAATCCATCACTCTTTGAAGTTTAGAATTTGTATGTTTGTATTCTTCCTGTTTATTTTTGCATCTCAACATGACCAGTGTTCTTAAACTGAGTAGATCACCAGTTATTTTTTTAATATTCGCTTCTGTTACATACATAGGCCTACATAGAAGTTAACTTCTAACATTTAAAATTGACTTCAGCTAGGTATATCATAACATGAACTAAGTATCTGAATGGACGCAATTCCTGATAGATTAATTACGTAATATGAACACCATGACACTGTTATTAACACATCAACAGTTGCTATGACTGCAACATTAGTGATGTGAAGGAGAAGTGAGGATAAAACTTAGTGGGTTTTTACATATTTTAATTCAATTATAAATGATAAAAAAATCTTTAATTTGCCATTATGTTAACCACTGAAATTCTGGAATTCTTTTTTGTTAACCTTATAATGGAAAAACTCATGTAAATGTGGCATTGATCTGATAGTGCATACATTAGCAAAGCTTAGATATAAAGGATGTATTTTAATTGGACCAACAAACTTCGAGATCAGATAAAGAACCTTTTTAGACACCTTTTAGTATGGAACATGCATTTAAAAAAAGTTCGCGTGATTTTGTACAGTAAACCATTATTGTTTATTTTTTAGACGTAAAATTAAAAAATGGACCAATATTGCCAATATTGTTAAATAAAATGGAAATTTATTATGAAGTTCTATTAATGAGATTGGAAGTTTGTATTTGCTGCTCGCTTTATGTAAACAATGGTCCGCCCTTGCATTAGCACAGAGCATCTGTTTTGTACCGCTTGAGCTGAACTGTGTACTTGTAAACTTCCTCCTCCCCATCCAGCAACGTTGTCAAATGCCTAATATTGTAAATTTTAATAATTGGTTAAATATTGCAATTAGAAAAAAATTGTGAGTATATTTTTTCTTCTTTATGACATGAACAATCATCAGTTAAAATAATGGCACTTATACCCCTTATACCCTGTAAAAATTCTTTGATTGCATTGGTCAGGCTGAAATACTATTGTATACTTTTTTGTTGTTGTCAAATGATGCTCCTTACCCTATTTAGAAACTGACTGAACATGCTGAAGTTATACTTACATGATTTCCATTGTGTCAGGAAATCATAGTAAGTTACTATGTGCTAAGTATGAAAATCTTCCTCCCAAAAACCTAAGCTTAGAAAGACGAATCATTGTATTAAATAGTGTGAAATACCTGCAGAATGTTGTCACAGGGAGATGTACGGTATTGTTTTTGAGAACGAGTTTCAAGAAAATCGTGTTTTCAAGTTAATGAAAATTATTTGTGAAGTAGTGTGTGTGTATGAGAATGTATTGTTTAGACACACATGAAAGAATTAAATGTTTGGAGACGACTGTAAATTGTAACCATTAACAGATGCTCATTGCTTTTTTGTATCATATGGTGCATTGTACAGTAGTTATGCAGTGTGTATTTACTTCAGCCGTTCTTTTAACTCTGCAATGATGAATATTTTCAATTAAGCATAAAGATATTGAAACATTATATTTTATTTCTGGTGCTTAATCAGATACATTAGATACATCATTAAGAATATTAATTCGTGCTGAGTTTGGTCAACTTTTCATATCCATATCGGAGTATAGTGGACTACTTTGCCTGGAATTAGATGGATACCTGATAGTACTCATGACTTAAGCAGGATTCTAACCCTAGCTGATACCTTAAATACACTGTTAAAATCATGCGCCTATTATCAAATGCAAAACACCTACATAATTAACAATAGGAGTTTTACTTAATTACTTTTAATTACTACTTCACTTCATGTATATAGGCTTAAAACTTTTTTCTGAAGATGGCTTACTCAAGCCGAAAATGTTAAAAAAACTAAATAAATAAATGTGACAAATATTGTAAACTACTAATATTTGAATAATTTGAATAATGAGATTTGCATAATACTAATATTTGTTAAATAGATAAGCACAGATGGATCCTGACAAAACTCCTATTGTTATTGTATCAGCTTATCGGCCCTCACCATGCCTTTCAAACTTACATAATTGTTGACACACTTTATTTTTTCAGTCCATTTACGTCAAGATTGTTCAAAATGGTCCCCTTGGAGTCTTCTGACTGCTTCCCAACATTGTGGTAGCTGTTGGATGCCGTTAACTTCTCCTTTGAAGTTTAGCTCTCAGATGCCTTGTGTTACAGCTATGTTCAGATCATTTAACATTGTAAAACATTGACCTCGAAGTGGATTTTTCATTTTAGAGAAAAGATCATATTCAGGTGGGCTAGTGTCTAGACTGTAGACATTGTTTCCCACTTTCATTGGTCAATATGGCCCTCCTTGGCTTGGCAATGTGGAGTCTGATATTATTGTGGAGAAGTAGCACACCAGACTCCAATGGCTGTGATCGGTTCTGGCTAATTTTCGGACGCAATTTCTTATGCAAATCTTTGCAGTGACTGATGTGCCAACAGGAACACTATCAGCAACAATAACACCATAATAATCATATACCATAATGAGCATTTTCTTGACTTTTGACTGCTGCCTACTGCATTTTGAGGGACACAGTGGAGACTAGTGTTTCCATTCATCTGACTGTGTCTTCAATTCAGGTTCAAAGTCACGAATCCATGTCTTATCTATAGCAACAATGCATCTTAAAAATTATTCCTCTTCTTGTTAAAGCACGAGAGTAACAGTCTTGTAGTTTCTTTTCTCTGTGCTTTTTGTTAATCAGCTTATGAGGAAGCCAACCTTTTTCTTCTGTAATGCTCTGTTAAAATGATTTGGATATACTGCATTCACAAGCTATCTCTACACAAGTCCTCCATCTGTCTTCTTCCAAAACATTGGCAACAATGATCTTTGAGTGAAGTCTGTAGGTGATTTCTGTCTTCCAGGGCGTTGGTTGTCTTCTATAGCAAACATTCTTCATGGAAACATTGAGGTCGTCAGGAAATGGTGCTATGATCTCTTGTAAAGTCACGACACACTTCTCACAGCAATTCATGAATTTCCGTTGATATACATCCACGTAAAGTTCTTATTTTAATGAAGGATCTTTGATCTAAGATGGTGACGTGACTAGGGTTGCCAATCCTCCCATATTTTCTGGGGTCTCCCATATTTATTCCTAATTTTTAACAGTCTCCCGATTCCCGTATTTTTCTTCTCTTTGAGCGTTTTTGTCTCTTATTTCTACATAATGTAAAAATCGATTTGGTCCTGCGCTTTTGCATTGTGGTCTAAGGCATCCTGCCTAGGACTCGTTTTACGGAATTCGCGTGGTTCGAGTCCTCATGGGGGAAGAAATTTTCTCATGAAATTTCGGCCAGTATATGGGATGGTGCCCACCCAGCATCACGAGGCACTTGGGGAGCTACAATAGGTAGTGAAATCCAGTTACGAAAGCCAGCTATAACAGCTGTAGGGATCATTGTGCTAATTACACAATACTTCAATTCTGGTTGGATGATCGTCCACCTCTGCTTCGGCATGTAGACTTGAGGCTAGCAGCCAGCTGGTCGGCCATGGTCCTTCATGGGCTGTCGTACCTCGGATTAAAATTAAAAATCTACTTGAAAGATTTAATTTTTCGGTGATTGAAGGTGATTTATATGATAATTCTGTTCCAGAAATGGACTGAAATATACAATTTCTGTAGAAGGTAGTACTTTACAGAAATAATATCAGGGCTCACTAATTTAAAATCAAACAATGTTAGAATTACAAACGTAGAAAAAAAAAACTAGTGAGTTGTGTTGTAAGCATTCCAGGCAGCCAAGCTGATGCAGAGAGTCCTATCTCTTATGAACGGTAAGGGAATAGGTGTTCGAAACAGGAGCATGACACATCTGATCAAATCAGAACTGCAAATCACACTCAACTTCAGCTACTCATGTAGGGAATTTTTACAATTGTTTAAAACTATTACATAAGGCAAAATGTCTCAAAATACTCTTAATTTAAGCTTAACTATCTAAGTGTAGAATAAAGTTTCTAACTGAACTGAATAATTTGTCGATTTTCTATGTAAAATATTGTAGATCGCTTAGTCTCCCCTATTTTCTTAAAAAAAAAAAAAAAAAAGGGAAGGAAGGAAACAGCAGCCATAGACATGACTTTTCTGATTTTCATATCCATTTCAATCGTTTATACATATAAAAGTTTTTAAGCAGTTTAGTTGAACTTGCACAGAATTGTTCAGAATGACGCTCACTTTTAACACAATAAGTAACCATGTATCTCCATGGAGATGTGAGTGCATGTGCAATGTGCATTACTTGTGGGATTGCTCTTGTACAAACTCAAGTGGATTGTTTCAGATTTTCTCTCACATTATTATAACTTAAGATTGGGGGCTGCGAACGAAACTCGCTCCACTGTTTCATTAGAAATGCTTGGACGTCCACTGATTTTGCCTTTACTTACAGTACCAGTTGCCTTAAATTGACGATGCCATTGCAGAATGCTTTGGTAACCTGTGGTGAAGTTCCAGGGTATTGTCTCTGGAACATATGCTGTATGGTAACACAGGAAAATGCCTTCTCATATTTCAAAACTGCAAACACTTTCTGCTGCATAGAAACCATTTTGAAAACTATGATTGTGCTACCGTCTGTCTACATGCGTCAGAGTTACAACAATGGACAAGTAAACTTTAGAGTTTTTCTTTCGATTCATGATTAGCAGAAATATATTGCATCCGTAGTTTTTGCAGATATTTGACTTAAAACCTGATAAATCATTTGTAATTGCCCTATAGTGTACTACATATATTATATCTGGAGAAAAATTTAAAATTGGCAAATTGACCATACATATTAAAATGATCAAATCCTAATTCTTGTGAAGGTATAGGTTACGCATGAAGCTCTCTGAAACCTTACTGTGTCAATAATGTCTATATAGGTTTATGTGAACATGATTGTTTGTATGTTGCCATTTCAGGTGGGAACTTCAAAGAAATATTTGGCATTCCATCATGGACTGCAAACAAAACTCATGAAGCTTCAGACATGTTCATTCTAAGTGAGTCAGCAAACAGGAGGCAACGGTCCAACTCAGTAGAGGAACAGTCAAAGCACTCAGTGTACCAGCAGCGCAAGCACTCATGGCGGTCACGCCGTCCAGTTCAGTGCCCCAACTGCCAGAAGATTATAACCATGGCATACAACCTCAAGAGCCATCTGTCCACGTGCCTGAAGCGGAATGGTCTGCGCAACAGAAATGCGATCAAGTATGATGGTTGAAGAAAGAAGGTGCTGTTCTGAATTGAGATTTACCATGAGGTGGTAAGGTGGGCTCTGCCTATTATTTTGACTGCTACAGTTGATACTTCCAGTAAACTAGTTCGGCAGTTAAAGCAGTCCATAACAATTTCTTACAGACTATAGCGCTTCCCAATAACTGAGAACATACAAGCATTTATTTTCAAGCCGAATATTCTAATGGGTGATCCAAACAAAGTCTCACAGGTTACAATAATCAGTGCATTTTAAAATTTAACATGATTTCTCATTACTTACGAGGTATGCAGTAATTATTAAATGGTTGTTATCTGTTATTACAATTTATCTGTAGGTCAAGTAAACTGAATCATAACTATCCCCATTGTTGTCTGATTGTTGTATCTATCATTAATCATCTTACAGACAAATTTTCTATATTTTTTCTGTATTAGAAGGAAAAGTGAAAGTGACAAAAGGTTGTGGGAGTGCCCAACACCATCGCTACCATGAATTCATACTGTATTTGTTGGACTTTTAAACTGACGCACTAGTTATTTGACATTCAGCATGCCATTCAGTATTTAATTTTTATAGAACAGATAATAATTATTAGTTCTATAAAAATTAAAAATACTGTATATTAATAATAATAATAATAATAATAATAATTTCGTATAAAGAAAAGGAGACATCTGCCTGACAAACCAGATGGCCTTTAAGATCCAGATTACAAACATACAAGAATTTAATTTAACTAACATGAAAACTGTGCTAATTTGGAACTAGTATTACTAACTATAAAAATTGCTATACAATTTTGATACATTGAAATTAATATGTAGAATACAAATGAGTATTTAGTATAAATATAGAGTCCTTAGTACTATAATAGTACATTATGCAATGAGCCTATAATGGTAGTAATTAAGACGCGAGTATGTTTATGGAACGAGCGCAAGTGAGTTTCATAATTTTCATACGAGCGTCTTAATTACCATTATAGTCAAGTTTCATACGACTTTTTATGCTCGACCATATTTCTAAATTGAAATTATTCATAAGTATTCATGTTATTCTTATCTGACTGAGGAGCGGAACTGACCTTGTGCAGTACGTCATAAATTGTGAGATGTGCACAGACGCGAAAGTATTGATGTTTTCCGAGAAACAAATGTCGACATTGACCTTGATATAATCTAGAGAGTAAAATAAACATCAATCTTGATATAACCTTGAAATTGAATTAAACATTGAAAAACGAGATGACAAATTGCATTTATTTGAATATTATTTACAATTAACGCTAATTATTATAGTGACATAACTGACTTTATTTCGAATATAGGTGATTTATTGTGCAATTGGTGAAATGAATTTGTGGGAATGTGCTTTGTGAAAGGCTGGAAGATGACGGTGAATTGATGTTAATTTGTGTGTTGTTTTTTTCGACTGAGTTTAATATTGTTTTTGGGATTTCAGTTTTATTTTGGATCGATTCTTCAACATAACCTTCTGCGACAGTATTGGATTTCCAGCCTCTGTGGCATATCCGAGAATAATTGATACTTGCGCTTTCATATTGCTACAATGGTATTTTCTGATTGGTGGAACAACTGAACTTTAATGAATAGGTGTACTTTAATGAGGTCCATTAAAGGGCTGCTACCAGGTGTATAATTACTACATTTCGGCATGGTCGAGCATAAAAATCTTTGTATTATAAAGAAATTGTGCATATGTCACAACACATCTTGCCTGAAACTGTTGTCAAATTAACACTTTTTTTTATTGATATAAATACTAGTTCTGCATTAGTTTTCTTTCTCCTATTAAATTGTGCAGATATTTATGCCCTAAAAGTTTCGTTTTTTGATTTTAGGGATAATGAGCAGACATTAAATCAAAATGCTTTTAAATAAAATTTAAACTATTCTATCTCTTTTCAAGTACATTAATTCGTAAATACTGAAATATGAAAACGTCCAGAGTTTAGGATAGGTAACCATATACAATGTGACAATTTTTTTTTGTCATAGTAGCACAGTCTAGTATATACAGTCACGAAGCTCAATATGTAGTAAATATGCATCCATAGATAGTTGCTAACCACTAGGATCGCTAGTATCGCCTCACCACAGACAATGCAAAATAGTACCGGCACAGTCTATTGTTTCTAGCACCCTCACAACTCAAGCTTCATGACTGAATATACTAGACTGTGATAGTAGTTTATGGACTGCATGTATGAAAAATACCAAATAGCAACACCCATTGAATAATTATTGTTTGAATGGAAAAATACGATAGATTCCAAGAGTGGTTTATTTTTTGTTACGTTTTGATGACCCATTATTATTGACAAAACAGAAACAGAATTCTGAACAAAATTAATATTCTTTCTATTTTTCTTCAAAATATTGATCATACTCTGATTGAGGTTCTGGCCCTGATACATCTATTATTAGGCTGTACATCTCACTTGACGATACATATCAGATGAAGAACAGTTGTTGCATACATTGTAAGCCTGATTAGTGAAATATGTTAGGTCAGCGATGTATGCAATAGAGGTAGAAATTAACTGGTCACCTGACTCCATTAATGCCTGGCATAGTTGCGTCATGAGTGATGCCTTATTGGTCGTTAGTTATGGGGTTCCAAGCAGTCTTTGGGCTGTTGACTAAACAAGTAAATGCTTTTTTGAGTGTGCACACGAACTGCAGTACAATAGAATGTATTTGAATATCATTCAATAAAGGCATTGTGTTTCAAGTCTCTGCGACTTTTCTATTTTTTTTAATCAGTTATTTAATGAGATAATGACATTCTATCAACTGCAAGGTTGTCTAGTGTCAGTGGAATTGATGATAGAGAGATGGGATCGAGGATTTCCATGTACGTAACATTTGCCTTATAGTTCACAAAATCTCGGGAAAAACCCAACCAGATAATCAGCCCAACAAGCATTTCAACTCATGCCTGAATGGAGCCTGGAATCAGGAGACAAGGTCCTTACCCCTGAGCTATATTCATGTCTCTAATTTTTGTTTGTTTTAAAGTGGGATAATAAAAGTCGGTTATTATGTAGAGCACTAGCACTTTTCAGAAGACTAATTAGTTCAACTAGTTCAACATTGTTCAGACAAGCTACTACGGTGGTCTAGTGTCTAGAGCGGTGGATTTATAATCCTGTGGACTGGGTTCGATCCCCGGCATACCTTTGATTTATAAGAAATGTTGGGTAAGTCCGTGGTCCAGGTAACACAGCAATTTTCTCCAGGAGGTCCAGTTCCTCTGTGGTATGCCAACAAATCTCCATCATCATCTCATCTCATCTCATCTCATCTCATCTCATCTCATCTCATCTCATCTCATCTCATCTCATCACATCTCAGCATGGGTGCAGTATAGATCAGCCTCCTTTGGTGCTCCCTGCACAATGACTCTGTTGATAAATTGGTCTACACAGCTGGCTTCATATGGGTAAGTGGCGAACAGTAGGCTGACCAGATGTCCCCAATTTCCAGGGACAGTCCCCGGTTTTGAGTTGCTGTTCCCGGGGAGCAAATGTCTCCATTTTTGTCCCCAGAAATTAATTTCGTCCCCAAAAGTTTTGATTTTCTTTCAATAACATTTTACACGTAAATATTTAAGTATTGTTATGAAATTGCTGCTATTCATGCACATTTCTGAACAGTTCTCAGTATGAGACAGAAGAACCAGGGAGCAGAGTATGAGATATCCTGCACACTTTGAGAAGAACATAGCATCTTTGTCTTTATTTGCATTGCACGGAAGTGTTAGAACTGCTGCAGTGTCCATTTTTAAGTAGTTAAAAAAATTAGGAGTTTGGTACAAACCAACAGGTGAAAAGTGGTCTGATGTTTTTCAACATTTCAAAAAAAAAAATTCCATTCCATTTGAAAATCTTCTCAAAATAGTGCCATTAATCATGTGTCTTTCAGTCAGTAATTCATCATTTGAAAGACTTTTTTTTTCTTTTTCTACACAATGAACTCAATCTGGACTGATGAAAAGTCAAGAATATAAATTGAAACAGTTAAAGCTTTGTTACAAGTGAAAACAAACTTTCATTTCTCATGTGAAGTACTTAGTGTGAAACTGTATGGGAATGAACAGATCCTTTAAAAAGATATATTCTTCAGAGATCGGGAAAAACTGACTATGTATCACCTCTAAAAGAGGGGTGTGAGAAGGGATTAGAGACTTCAAAGTACGTGTGACTTGTGCATGCAAGCAACAACAGTAACGGGACCTGGAGACTTGCTTTTAATACTTCCCTCATCCCCTTTCTTTCACTGGTAAACCTCGAAGTGACCTGAGCACTGAGGGTTATACTGTTCAAACATCTTTGTTAAGTGACATAAAAGATAGAATCGGTAGGGGAGACTTCTTGGAAACATATGTATTGCTGGAGAATAAAATTCTCAACAAATATTTGTGTGAAGTGAACATATATTTTTAATTTGTACAACCATTCTTTTTTGTTTTTTAATATAATTTATGTGCGGTTTATTAAAAATATAGGAAATGTACAATAACGACGTAAAAAGGCTAAAACAGGCATTTAACCTTAAAATAGGAAAAAAAAAAAGGCAAAATAAAAATTGGGCCTATTGTCCCCATATGTGTGGAAATGTGTTTATCTCAAATAGGTTTTTCATACATACACTCAGTTTAAAAGAGGCATGTATACTAAACTGAAATCCAATCTTGAGACAATATTGTAAATGACTCTCTTTATATTATGTTCATTTTTATATTCTCATTATGTAATTGAATATATAATCATATTCTCTGCACAATGTAGGGGCATCATCCACAACGAGGAGATTGTATATGAAGCGAAAATGTAAACACAGTTATCATAATTCAGAAAACAGCCTGTGAGTCCAGACTTGGGTTACTCATTGAAATGTATAACAATAAAATTGTAAGAAAACCGTGTATCACATGGGAAGCTCTATAGATTAAAGTCGCTGGAAATTAGCGAAATAATGTTTTAAGTAGGACTTTTCCTATCTTCCATGTCATAAGCACCTATCATCTCACTGACTGTGAAAAACTTCTGCAGTAAATAAATAAATGATTGAGGTGCTGAAATATCATGTCTGCTGTGAAATTCATGACAGCAAATAGATTCAGTAAGACAGACTTACTTTTATTGCTGGTCATTTAACTTATTTTAATCAATTTTCAGTCATACTCATCTTTAATGTGAAGTATTTATGTTCAAAGGTCCGTTATTTCTAGGTGATAAGCGCTTCCTGAGAACTGGAACTGAAGATATCTGTAACTTTACAGAAAATGGAGCGAGGTAACATGCAGTGTTAAATGAAGTTTTTTTTAAATGTCTCACAAATTAATTTCTCACTTGGCGAATTTCAGCTTTATACTGTGATACTGCGTTATTAAGTTCTGGTATTGGTGGTTGCTCCTGTGTGTGAAGATGCTGTAAAAAATGTTACTTATCTAGGAGATCTGTTTACTTGATGGTGATGGAAGACAATGAAGAGGACACGTGTAGAGTCATGTACAATCATAATATGATAGTAACTAGTACCTGTCTGTGTAGAGGAAGTTAAGCTAATCATAGCACTTTCTTTTAACATTGTAAATTATAATATCTTACAGATATTAACTATGTGATTTAGCATTATACAATTTCTTTCTGGATGTCTCACATAGCTCGACTTCAGTTATTGTTGTTCACACAAAGGATAATACTGGTAATTGCATTCTATAAAATTCCATTCTCTTTTTTTTTTCCTTTCAGTATACTGTACTTTTAACTTCTGCTGTCATCTCAATGTCACAGAGAAAGATGATATAAAGGCATTACACTTTCATTACAAGTAATGTCTCTGCATTTCTTCATTGAGTAAAAGATCTGATCAGAAAGTATCCAACTTTATTTTATTACTTCCAAACTAGTTGCAGTATGGATGCGAGACTGTGTGATGTGTGACCTGAGCCTTCCTATGCATAGCTAAATAGCTGAATTTCTGTCTTTGTACTCAGTCATTGCCTGGCAGCCCATGTGTATCATTATATTGCTATGTTGTACTCATCAAATTGTTCTTAAATTCAGCAGGAAATTCATCGGTGCTCATTGGAATCTGAGGCTAATGATTCTAGTGGATTGTAGAGTGAGGTTTGTGATTGCCCCATGTAGTGTTTAGCAGACAACTGCAGATGACAAAGGCATGCTGATGAATTTAATTCAAAATAGTTTGTGCAAGTGTTATTGATAACGGACTATATTGTAAAAGTTAAACTGTTCATCATAAATGTTTCCTGAAAATGAAGCTGATATACACTGATGGATTACTTTTGTAAAATCCTAATTAAAATCAATTATTTCATATGAGAAACTAATAACAAGATCTTTGGTAAAATCCTTAAGCAGTTAAAACATGAAGGGGCGGGAGTGGAGGACAACGAAAATTCTTATAACTAGGTGGAACAAATACGAAAGGCACCTGTAATGCATGGTGCTAATAGAAAAATTTATTCCGGATTTTTAGAGGTCAGAAAATGCCACAATGTGAACCATATTCCACTGTAAGGTGTAGGCTGCTTGTTGTTTTGTTACACCAGCTGGAAATGAAAGTTACGGATTCCCTGCCTTCCCTGATGGTAAACTAATATAATAATATAGGCTTCTTAATATATATGGCTATTGTAGCACAGGATTTGGTTCCCGGGTGACAAGTGAAGCATCAGCCAGTAAAATACTGCCTACAATGACAGAAGCAGAAATGGATTATGAAATCCATCTTACAATAGATTTTGAAAGTGTTGTCCTTCTGCTCGTATACAAGCTTGATATCGCGAGAATATGTTTATTGAAACTTATCTTAATGGATTGCACACTTCAAGAAGTGCTGTACAAAGCCTAATGATGAAATTTGAAATCACAGGTTCAGTACTAGACAAAAAACATTCCCGAACACGAATGGTTCTAACAGAGGAAAAACTGGATGAAACTGAGAACCTAACATTCTAAATGTGCTTTCTGAGATATTGATAAAAAACACATTGCGAAATGCATATTGAGATACCTACAACACAGTCCTTTGGCACACGAATGAATCACTTACAGTTGAGCTATGACAAAGGGAATTTAGTATGATATTCTCATATAGATGTTCTTCCCTTAGATTGAAGAAAATGAAATTTGAAAAACTGGCATTTAGCACATTTGAATCGGGAATTACAGAAACAGCACATGTCTGTACGCCACACACAGTGACATGTGCTGTTTCTGCAATCTCTGATTCATTTAGAATGTTAGATCTTCAATTGAAGCCAGTTTAGAGTGGTCACCACAAAAATCTAAATTTCCACAACAGACAAACATCTCTCAGTCTGCTGCAAGAAATGCAGCAAAATTAATAAAGTTAAAATCATGCAAGTACACACATGTTCATGCTTTGCAAGAGAGTTTCTAGTTCAGAGAGCATATTATTGCAATAGTGGTGAAATAGATCTGCAGCTCCTTTTATTCTCAGACGAATCTTGGTTCTAAATGGGCATGTGAACTCACAAGATTGTCAGTATTGGTCTTCTGGAAAACCTGTAATATTGCATGAAATCCCAATTATGACTGGTGTGTGGTGTGTGATAAGTACCAGAAGAATAATAGGTCCAATATTTTATTGTGGGACAATGTAGATCAGATCAAACACTAATCTTAATGCCATTTCTTCATCAGTTGACAGAAATGGAAGAATTGTGCGGTTGGTTTCAACAGGGCTCTACAATCGCACATTCAGCTCAAAAATTATTACATAAAATAAGTGAGGTGTTAAATGATACGGTAATTAGTGTTGGTATGTGGCCATGGTGCTGTCCTGATTTAACTAGTTTTGGTTTTTATTTATGTAGTAGTTCGAAAGATGAAGTGTTTCGCACAAATCTGCACATGTTATAGTAACTCCAGGCTAATTTAGAGAATGAAAGAAGAAGAATTTCAGTTGATGAGCGCAATTTCAAGCTTATATACGAGCAGAAGATTGACACTTTTAACATATTCTACTGCAAGATAGGTTTCATAATCCAGTTCTACTTCCGCCATTGTAGACAGAAATTTACTGGCTGATGCCTGACCTGTCACTCAGGAGCCATACCCCATATTATGACAGCAGTGTATATAAAGGACCCTGTGTGTAGTTACAAAATGGTTATTAAAATAAAACACTTAAAAAAATTGTCCCTTTAATATCAATTTCATATTCATTAACCAAAATTGTCTTGACAACCTTCAAAACATTTCAATTAAATCCAGTTTCGTATTATAATTTCAACTGACAATCCAATAATAAATATAAATGTAATCCGATGTCTTTACATCTATGACATGGCACAAATATTCCATATACTCAAGAACCTTGCACCTGAACACCACGAAAATCTCAAATTATATGGCTTGAGTCATCAATTTCAGCCCTTGTAAAGCAAATGCAAAGGTGAATTGTGAGTGCTTACCATAACTGGTGAGGCAGTGATGTTGACAGTTTGTGTCTGGTTATCACAGCACTGTTGTGGTATAGTCTATATAAAAAGTGTGTAAGAAATTTACGTCAATTCCTACTATGCAAAATGTATGGCTATTATCATATAATTTTTAACAATTCTCACACTCTAATTGAAGTTGTTCCAGTTATGGTATCTTCCTCACATCTTTCGACTCTGGCTCTTCTTCATTCGAAACATCACTATCGCCTATTGCATCTCCAATTAAAAATTGTTTAATAATATTTTCTATTACAACATCTTGTTTACAATAACATTCCTCACTACGGTTCTCATGTTGTCGCACATTCTGCGATTTCTACATTCGCATTTCTTTGAATCTTTTGTAGCACAATTCCTCGAGTCCACTGCTGTGAAATAACTGTTAGGATGTCTGGCCATGAAACAAGCGAGCTCAGATTCATATCCTAGTTGAGACAGGTAACCTGTTTGAGGTGTTTTCCGGGATTTTTCCCCTCAACCCATTAGGAGCAAATGCTGGGTAACTTTCAACGCTGGACCCTGGACTGGCCTTCATTTCACTAAGATGTTACATAACCATCGCAGTTATTAAAGCATCATAAAATAAACCAATAAAAAAATTAAACCATTTGTTCTACGTCTTTAATTTTAAATGTGGTATTATTGCTGCTGACCCATTATTTCATATCTGTCCAAATGAGTTTATTAAGATGTGGTCTAGGGAGATAAGAAGACAGCATGGCCATTTTCCGCGAGAGTTTTATTGGTTATGTAGTTAATGTATTTTGCTTTATGCTTTTTTTTTTTAATCAAATCATGATATTTTGTTTTTGTTATGGATTCACCATAATGTATGTTTGGATTCGAAAGCTAATTATTATGGTTTTAGTGAATTTGATGTTGGAAACTTGTCTCGGGTATTATGGAAAATGACTTTATGTAACATTAGGAAAGCTTTTGGGGACACATTTGGAATAAATTTATTATTAACCATTGAATATAATTTTTGCGTCCATTTTCTTGTGGTCCTCAATTTACATTGGGAATAAATATATCTTGCCACCAGCAAGGACTATGATTATTCTTTTGCATTGTGACAGTGGAACTAATAAACCTTTTCTTCTGTCATCAGTCCAAGACTTTTGAGTAGTGTGGCTGCTGTAGATGTATGCTTCGTCCATAAAACTTATGGGCCTTCCTTCTACCTTATCAGACTTAATTCTCTCAGACAAATATCTCGTTTCATGTTTTTATGTTAGCAATTACCTGTTTTAGTTTTTTTTTTTTAAGTTAAAACCTAAATCTTTCACTACCGATATTCTGTTGAATGTATCTATTAAATTGAGAAAAATTCGTTCCAGCCCAGGGAATCGAACCCGGGACCTCTCAGCTCTGCGCACTGAGCCCTCTTTCCAACTGAGCTATGCCAGGACATGATCCACTGTGCCAGCCGAACTCTTCTCATTCATATCATTAATAGCCTACTACCTGCATTTTTAAGACATACAAGTCACATATGCAGGAGCGCATATTTAAATGACTTTCTGACCATTTTCGACAACAGTTTATGAATACTGTTAACGTTTGAGATATACATATATATTCATATATGAGGTCTTGCCGTCCTCATTGAATACAATGACTGTAAGTAGCCATCCTGTAGCTGTATCTATTAAATTGAGAAAAATTCCTTCCGGCACTGGGAATCGAACCTGGGACCTCTCAGCTCTGCACGCTGAGTGCTCTTTCCAACTGAGCTATGTTGTGACATGATCCACGGTGCCGGCCGAACTCTTCTCATTCGTATCATCAATAGCCTACTACCTGCATTTTTAAGACATACAAGTCACGTATGCAGGAGCACATATTTAAATGACTGTTTGGCCAGAACGAATTTTTCTCAATTTAATAGATACATCTACAGTATGGTTACTTATAGTTATTATATTCAATGAGGATGGCAAGACCTCATATATGAATATATATGCATATTTTGTTGAATAATGATTTACTGTTCTTGAAGTTTATGCTGTCTTTTAAAACTTGAAATAATTTTGCAACTGTTGAAACACTTGTTTCTGCATATGAAAATCTTGAATTTATTTCCCAACCACACACTTTAAAATTATATATTGTATATATTCTGCACATTAATCAGCGAAATATACCTAGAGAAGAATAAAGAAGTGTTTATAATATTTGTGGACCTAGAAAAGGCATTTTACAGAGTGGATTGGAGTAAACTGATGGGGATCCTGAAGAAAATAGGTGTGGATTGGCTGTTGAGTAATCTTTATATAAAACAATGAGTCAAAATCAGGATAGGAGAACAAATATCTGAAGGAATTGAAATAGGGAGAGGAGTACGACAAGGATGCCCTTTATCACGTATGCTGTTCAACATTTACTTGGAGGATTTAGTGAAGAACTGTTTTGAGAACATGGGAGGGGTGATAGGAGGAAGAAGAATAAAGTGCATAAGATTTGCTGATGATATGGCATTTTTAGTAGAAGAGGAGACGATAGTAAGGGATATGCTACAGGAGTTAAATGACAGCTATGAACAGTATGGGATGAAGATAACTGCAAATAAGACGAAGACCATGGTCATAGAAAGAAAAGTAAAGAAAGTAAACTTGAGAATTCTAAATGAGGCAGTAGAGTAAGTGGACAGCTTCAAATACTTGAGGTGTACTATAAGCAGTAACATGAGCTGCTGCCAAGAAGTCAAAAGGAGAATAGCAATGGCAAAGGAAGTTTTTAATAGAAAAAGGAGCATCTTCTGCGGATCTTTGGAGAAAGAATAAGGAAGAGACTAGTGAAATGCTTTGTGTGGAGTGTAGCATTGTATGGGGCAGAATCATGGACATTACGACGAAGTGAAGAGAAGCGACTAGAAGCATTTGAAATGTGGATATGGAGAAGGATGGAGTGTGCGAAGTGGACGACAGAATAAGAAATGAAGCTGTATTGGAAAGATTGGGTGAAGAAAGAATGATGCTGAAACTGACCAAGAAGAAAAAAATAAATTGGTTGGGTCACTGACTGAGAAGAAACTACCTACTGAAGGATGCACTGGAAGGAATGGTGTACGGGAGAAGAGTTCGGGGTAGAAGAAGATATCAGACATTAAGATATATGGATCATATGAGGAAACAAAAAGGAAGGCAGAAAACAGAAAAGAGTGGAGAAAGCTGGGTTTGCAGCGAAAGACCTGCCCTTGAGTAGAAAACTGTGATTGAATGAATCTGCACATTGTGTTTTTACCAATGTTGTACCTTGGTTCTCAAATTTCTTACATTGTTGATCTGTTGTTTTTACTGTTTTTTCTGCCAGCACAGTGGCATCTGACGCTCACTTTTGCACATTTTATGTGTTTTAAAAATCTAGTAATGTAATTAATTCCTTATTCCTGTTTCTCCCTTAATATACTGATATATTTGAAACAATTTTTCTATGTTGGCTATTAAATGTTGGAGCTCAACTGTGATATCACCAGTGATATGACAATTTAAGAAATAACTAACAATAAATAATGGGTGATATTAATAATGAAAAAATTATATTGACTACTTTGAATTAATTATTAATACCTCACTAAGTTATTTCACTGAACACAGTTCTCCACACGTCAGATTTGTATGAAATATTTCTGCAAAACAAACCTCTGTGAATTAAGTATTGCAAAAGACTGTACATTATGATTGGAACTGACCTGCTCCTCCACTCTTTACATCAATGCAGTATCAACACGATTGTTAATTTGTTATGATTTCGCCTAGTTGACTTAGCCAGATTCACTTACTAGTATAAAAGCAAAGCCAGGGATCAGAATTTCTGAATCCGAGTGAATTATTTATATGAGTTGGTACAGGTATGAGAGAGAAGGTAGTTATTTGGGAAAATTCGGAATCACAAAAACAAAAAGAGCAAATAGTTTTTATTTATTCATTTTATTTATTTATTTTTTTCAAATAAGCAAGTTACTTGCACCAACAACTGACGCATAAAAAATTTCTTTGTCCCAAAGGCTGACATGTACTGTTCCAAAGTTGATGCTTAACATAAAAATGTAGTAAAGTTAAATTTATCACTGACAAATAAGACATTTCTA
This sequence comes from Periplaneta americana, assembly GCF_040183065.1. Classification (NCBI taxonomy): domain Eukaryota; kingdom Metazoa; phylum Arthropoda; class Insecta; order Blattodea; family Blattidae; genus Periplaneta; species Periplaneta americana. The sequence goes on along the minus strand of NC_091118.1, from coordinate 116,815,930 downwards.
ATAAACAGTACAGGGAAAAGGTAAATTATAAGAACAATCTTGAAAAGATGAAACTTGCCTTTGAATATATTGTCATTGTTCCTGCAATAACTCCTGTGTGCAAAATATAAAATTTTTCAGTACTTCCTTACTTACTGGCTTTTAAGGAACCCAGAGGTTCATTACTGCCCTCACATAAGTCCTCCATTGGTCCCTATCTTGAGCAAGATTAATCCAGTCTCTATCACCATACCCCACCTCCCTCAAATCCATTTTAATATTATCCTCCCATCTACGTCTCGGCCTCCCCAAAGGTCTTTTTCCCTCCGACCTCCCAACTAACACTCTGTGTGCATTTCTGGATTCATCCATACGTGCTACATGCCCTGCCCATCTCAAACATCTGGATAAAATTTTTCAGTAGGAAGAAAAAACATTTATTCATCCTATGGCAGCCATACATAGGAGACTGTGAATTCTTACATTTTCGAAACAAAGAAATATAATTACATATAGGAAATTTTATTACTTGCTGTATCACTATTTAAGTTATTTAATAGAGCAAAAATCTGAAAATTGATAAATATGTCACATAGGAGTTAATGCAGGAACAAAGACAATATAATACAATGTTCAACATTCATAATAAAGTTCTTAACTACTCTAGCAAAATTATTAAATTTTAAAGTCAGTTTAAGTGAATGTGGCACGGTATTTTTCAATTTCTTTCACTTGATATATTTGTTTCTTATTGTCAAATTTTGGAGGACTGATTTTCTTGAGGATATCAGTTAATAACCTCCTGAATTTTGTCAAAACCAATGGACAAGAAAAGGCATACAGAGAAGTACAAAGTTGTGTGAATCAGTTTTAACAGTTCCTGCTTCTGTGGAATGTAGTTTCTCAAAACTGAAAAGCATAAAAAACCTACCCACACAACACTCAGGGGCAGGAAAGACTTGCCAACCTTTCTCTAATAGCATTAGCGAAGGAACTATTAACAAGTCTACAACAACAACAAAACAAACAACAAACATTTTACGACATTGTTGTAGAAGACGCTGCAAAAGTAGACAGGAAGATTTAGCCACACTTCAAAAAAAAATATATATATATCAATTTTATGTTCATGTATTCATCAATTTTGGCACATATTACGGTATTTTCATGTTTTATATTTATTGCTTTCATCTTATTTCTAATTGCTTACCCAAACCAAGCCCTTTACCACACGCCACTCTTACAAAGTGAAATTTGTTATAGAAATTTTGGGACAGGTTATCTCAGAGGTACTCAGGCAGGGAATTTATTCTAATCTACCTTGTTTACTAATGTAGAAATATTATTTGTATCTACTTGTTTGCATTACATCTTACTGGGCTTCATCAGGTGAAGTGACTAGATGAGACAACTTGGCTTTTGTGGGATGAAACCAGTAATAATAATAATAATAATAATAATAATAATAATAATAATAATAATAATAATAATAGATTATCATTAAAAACAAATATTATAAACCAGTAATTATCTCTCCGGTGTACAGGAAACATGCCAATATTTCACAAATGTTAGTGTGGAAGTGTAACTTTGATCTACAGTGAATAATACAAAATTATTACCTATCTTGTTTATGTGTGTGTATGTGTGCGCGTGAGCATAATATTGATTTCAGAATGTTTTTTTTTAAAGAGTAGAAAAATTTAAAGTAAAAGTCTGGAAACCTCTTGAGTAATATTGTAATCTAAACATTGTCTGTTATGTCAGAGTTTGTAGTACCATTGCTAAATTTAAGGACACAAAAGGCTGTGACGTAACTTTTTAATGGAGTTCTTAATGTCCCCATAAGGTGAAATATGTTTCTTCCTAGTTTTATTGCAATTTCTTTCATCTGTAAGATGAAAATACTCAACGTCCTTTATACGAATTTCATATATGAATTATGGCTTTCAAGAAGTTGTAATGGATGTGTTTTTAAATTTATAGTAACAAATTTATGACACTGGATTAACTCAGTTGTTACTGTTTAACAGAGATTAATGTTGAAATATAGAACAGTATTTTAGGTGACTATGTGATAGCTCATTGTATTAGCAGTCTTCACAGTGTATGAAGTCAAAAGGAATTTTTGGATTTCATTGACTAACACATTTTTATAACTTTGGGGTAATACATTGAGTTTAAAAACACAGCCAGCTTTATTTGTTTGAAAGCCTCAAACTAGTGACCATTGAGAGAGGATTAAGTGACTTATGTAATGACATGCAGGAAGCACCACCAGGTAAATTATGAATGCTTGTACAATAGACAGCAGTTTAGTTCTTTGTAAAATTGTTAAGCTTGATCTCATCAGTTTTGTACTCGACCTGACTTGCTTGTTGTAACCCATGTATTACAATAAAACTCAGTTGTATAGTCTGCCTGATGTGCAGTCCAGTGTACTTTAAAGATAGATCCTAGAACATGTCTCATTTGAATATGGTTTTTTTTGTGTGATGGCAGGACCCTTAATGTGTCATTATCCACTCAACTCTATGAGCATGGGTGGTCATAGATGTCGCTAGTGCTAAGAAGCTTAGACACTTCGTTCATCAGAAACTATCCAGAGTGCACCACAGGCTGTGGATCTACATTACACTCGTAATTAATAGTTATGGAAAATTGTTGGGATGTCACAGGGGAACCAGAGTACCTGGAGAAAACATTTATGTTGCCTTGATCACAGGTTTGCCCAACATAAGTTACAAATTCAGGTGAATCAACCAGGATTTTAACCCGGACCCCCAGGCTTATTATCATCATCATCATCATCATCATCATCATCATCATCATCCTGAAGACAACATTGAGTCATATGCGAAGTCTAAGAGAAAGGCAGAAAATCTGAAAGATTAGAGAATGCTGGATTTGCAGTTAAAGACCTGCCCTTGGGCAGAACACTATGAATAAATGAATGAATCATGACAATGATGATCAGGTTTCACATTTTTTGTCACACTGAATTTATCGAGAAATATAGCCTTGTACGGTGGGAGTTCAAATGTCTGGCGCTCACTGCATAAGTGGCGATACAGTAGGCCTACGGTGAATGTAAATAATGGAGCATAAGTGGTGCCTTCTTGGTATCACTTGTGAGGTCTTCGGACAGTTGAGTAAACAACAACAACATCATGACAACACTGCAACTTAATTTTAATGGTTTGCACAATCGAAACATTTTGAACAAGTATGTTCGGCCCTCCACTGACTGCAATTGCATTTCAGAATTAATAATTGATAATAAATATACAACAGAAGTTTTTATATCTGTATACAAACAATAATTTACACCTGTTTATTGAAATAACTACTATTGCAGTGACAAAAAATATACATTCTGAGTTTATCTAACTGGACCAATTGTCAGTTATCATTAAGCACAAATTGCTGAATAACTGCGAAAGGTCACAATTAGAATCTGCATCTCTTGCAGCAAGAAACAATTCCAAATGTTCCATATGTTTTTTACTGCCACAGTGAATTTGAATACCTCCTCGTCTTTCTACCTTCAGTTCCACTTTGCACACTTTACAGAATATGTTACCATTCCTTACATAAAAATAATAACTTCCAAATTCCGAAATAAACAACTGCAGTGTAGATATTGGTGGCAGCATGTGTCTCCTGGTGCACCTCTTCTATGACTGAACATGATCACAATGAACTCATCGACTACAAACATACACAACAATGTGCACTCCTACATAACACAAGTCAGAACTCATAGAGGTCTTCTAACCTGCTTGACTTTGTCATTAATTTACCAGGAGAAACTACTTCATCCATTATAGCTCTTGTGACAAACATGCGAAGCCTGATGATGATGATGATGATGATGATGATGATGATGATGATGATGATGATGATGATGATGATGATGGTGGTGGTGATGGTGATGATGATCGTTCCTATGTTTGCCAATCCTAAGAGACAGATAAGTGGTTTACATGGATGGTTATTTAGTAACTTAAATCAAGTATAAACACATTGTTTTACTGATTATTTTTGAGATTATAATCATTTTGCTATGTTTTATGCGTGTAGAATAACTGCTTTCTGAATAGTTTATATAACGTGTGTCAACTCCAGGTGGCTCAACTGCTGAACCAAGTGGCTTTGTTATGATTCCTGTTGCTAACAGTACTGTAATTTTATTTATTTTCACACTCTCTTGTTTTTCTCGATTAGCTCTTTGTTGATTTTTTTTAATATGTTGTTGTAACAGCGATAATTGATGATGGTGGTAGTGGTGGTGGGGGCTGTGATTTATTTAACGACATTTTCAACTGCAGAAGTTAATCAGCATCGAAATTAAACATGAACGAGAAATGGTCGATGAATTTTGCCTAGAGCCTTCTATCAGGGACAGAATTCTTTCTTCTTTTCTTTTTCTTCTGCAGCTCATGGTTGGCTTTGGCCTTCTCCACAATCTGTCTCCATACATCTCTTTGTTAAGGCAATTCTATCCAATTACTAACTCTCATTCTTATCAGGTCTTGTTCTGCATCCTCAGCCATCTCTTCTTTGGCCTTCCTCTTCGTGCATGATTCTTTCACATGCAGCAGACGTCTTCCAGCTTTATCTCTCCCATAGAAAACCATGCGAAGGATTTTGTCATCCTATAAATCGTCTATCTGGTTTTTAACCTGTGAACTTCGGATCCAGCAGTCGTAATGGCAATCACAAGACTGCCGAGCACATCATGGAATCTAGCCTATATTGTGCTTTATATAAGTTACCATTCAGGGAAATAGCTATGACTATGATGTGAGTTGTTTGGTTACTTTGGCTTGAAGGATGACTTCAGGTCTGTAAGCGGATTTTATTCTGCCAGTTAGGCCTATATTTTATATTTATCACGTTGCATTACGTTGTGAATCATCCAGAATGATTCAGGAGGAATAGTAAATACGCCGTGTTTCAAAATAAATATCGGGGTTTTAAGGCTTTGTAGTATTTGTTACATTTAACGTACAATTATAAATAATACATGAAATGAAAGAGGAACTCAACCGTTTTGTACGCACATTCACTGTTTCCTCTGTCTGTCGTTAGAAAGCGCGTTGAACAAATGAGAGAGTCTTTCACGTGTAGCCCCAAGAAATCTGTTCGGAAGGCTAGTCGTGAATTAGCAATTCCAGCGACATCTGTGTGGAGAATTTTAAGGAGACGCATATGGAAGTACGCGATTGGTTAAATGACGTTGTACCCGACCGCTGGATTGGCCGAAAGGGGCCGAATGACAGAGCTGTTTCGCATGGCCTCCACGTTCACCAGATCTTACGCCATGCGATTTTTACATTTGGGGATCCATAAAGGATCGCGTGTATGTACCTCCGCTACCAGCTGACCTACCAGACTTAAGACAGAGGATTGAAGCAGTTGTTGCAACAATTACTCCAGACACACTGATCAAAGTTTGGGAAGAACTCGCTTATCGACTCGATGTGTGCCGTGTGACGAATGGTGCTCACATTGAGCACTTGTAGCAAAACTGTTTGAGTTGCTCTTTCATGTGGTGTATTATTTATAATTGTACGTTAAATGTAATAAATACTACAAAGCCTTAAAATCCCGATATTCATTTTAAAACAGCCGACGTTTTAGAGGGTGGTAGTACGGACCAGTCTGGATAAAAAAGTTCATATAAACATGTATCCAATTATCAATGAGTGTGGAAGTACAGCTATTGAATGTTACGCATAACAAGCTTTGTAAATGGTATGAAAGAACGACATATGACTACGAACTGTTGATTACGTACAAAGAAATTGAGATCATTGCTGGCCTCCCTGGTCGTGTGGTAAACATGGTTCAGGACCATTACTGAGACAACATAGGACAGCACATGTTAAGGGACAAACACCCAGTTTCATGAACGGAATATAAATTTCTTCCATTGCCTACGCCGAGAATCGAACCACGGACCACTGACCACTTAGTTGGGAAGCGAATACGTTATCCACATAGCCAAAACGGCTGCATACGCATATAAAATGGATGGTTGAGTGAGTGACCTCAAGATTTGACGACTCAGACATGGATTCTGAAATAACATATGATCGGAGGACATACGAACCTATATCTCATTTAGTTATTCACGATGCTAATGTGCTAGAAGAGTGAAGGATTTCATTATATCGAAGAGATACATCGAGGCATCAAACATTGACTTACATTCCTTAGTTATACACTGAGTAGTAGGGCCTACACCACAGGGCAGACATGTGAATATTGTAAGGTTCCTCATATAAACATCGTAAAGAACCATAGAACCATATATACGTCATGCTTGTCCATCTGCGTGGCACAGCTGGACGATATTTGATAGTTAGCAATTTTATTAAACTCATATTTCAATCAACACAGTTTCACGGAAGTTCCGACACGTGTCTTCTATCCGTGACTCTTTACTATAAACTTGACCTCACGCGTTACAAAATGCCGAATTTGTGAATTTCTGAGATCGACGTCTTAGGTAGGCTATACATTTTGTCGCAACATATTTATGAGAAGCGCGGATGAATGTACATTATTCGACCTGGTAAAAACCGAAGACATAAGAAAGTAATTAAACATACCTATGCAATAAATAATATAATAAGAAACTACAGTGGCAATTGATTACAATACAATGATTACAATATATACTGTGCATAGATTGACAGACATCAAACTGCCCAAAATAAATACTTACCATGTAACTAACTATTAGGCCTACAGAAGATCGAGAACACGATGTGTAGAGAGACCAATGAAGAGAAGGATGGTCCACAGACATTATGCTTAATACGTGAAGTGAAGGAGAAGAAAAATAATGAGATATTTGCCGTAGGGAGAGGACTTTTATATGAACCATAAATAAAAGTAAGAAACAATACGGTTTGATTGACTTTTGAAAACCTGTTATAAAATGGCGGATATTCGCAAGATTTATTTTACCACCGCCATCATGACCTAGATATATGAGATCACGATGGCAGTGGTTTTATATATTTTAAAATGTTATAAAAATATAAAATATGATACTATACATAATAGCTCAGTCGGCTAAGACACTTGCCTGCCGATCCGAGATTACGCTCGGACGCGTGTTCGATTGCCGCTTGAGTCGATTACTTGGTTGGGTATTTTTCGAGGTTTTCTCAAATCGTAAGGCAAATGTCAGGTAATCTATGACGAATCCTCGGCCTCATCTCGCTATCACCAATCCCAACGACGCTAAATGACCTAGTAGGCCTAGTTGATATAGCGTCGTTAATCAACTAAAAAAATTATAGGCTACGTAATATGAATACCTTTGGAGTTTTAGAGGACTGTTATGTCAGTGTATAAAAACTACACTACAGACGTATGTGAAATTTTATAGGCAAAGTGATCAATGGAAATAATGGACGTTCATTAAGTTCTTGTTAGGATCCGCTTTAGTCCGTCACTGTAACAGCACGTCTGACCGTAAAACGAGCTGGCTCTGGTTCAAATCCTGTTTGAAACAAGAAGTTACCTGGTTGGGGTTTATTTCCGAGATTTCTCCTTAACCAATTGAAGCAGAATTGCTGGGTAACTTACGGCGTTGGACCTCGGTCTCATTTCGCTATCATTTATTCACATTTAATTGTCATCATTGCCATAACCCGGGTTAAGTTCACGGTGCAGCGTGCTGTATTCGTACAACAGCGCGACCGTTAGTCGAAACATATCTTTCACAGAACAGGAGTGGTAAGCACAACAGGCACAGGCTGCGGTGTAAGCCTTCGGGCCCCTCTTCCATAAGGGGGGGGGGGTAGACTCGATTTGAAAAAAAAAAGCTGGAAAAACGTGAGCAGTGTGAAAGGAGTACGTAAAGCTCTTCGGTAACAAATTTGAATTTTACATCCGGAGGTTCATTGCCGCCCTCACATAAGCCCGCCATCGGTCCCTATCCTGAGCAAGATTAATCCAGTCTCTACAATCATATCCCACCTCGCTCAAATTCATTTTAATATTATCCTCCCATCTACGTCTCGGCCCCCAATGGTCTTTTTCCCTCTGATCTCCCAACTAACACTACGCATTTCTGGATTCGCCCATACATGCTACATGCCCTGGCCATCTCAAACGTCTGGGTTTAATGTTCCTAATTATGTCAGGTGAAGAATACAATGCGTGCAGTTCTGCGTTGTGTAACTTTCTCCATTCCCCTGTAATTTCATCCCTTTTAGCCCCAAATAAGGAATATAAATACCAAAATCCGTATTACTTTCTCTCTGTTGCAAGCTAGATTTGGACGTTATCTCCATAACAATAGAATAAATACAACATACAAATTCTTCAGTTGCTAACTTGCATATGCGTGATTCCCCGTTTTCAGTTCCTTCTTTCCTGCAGTTCTTGACCTTGTGGTAATAAGAGGACGTGACGGGTACTTGACGGTCAATTAGAGCTGATTTAGAGTTAAGCGATGTGTAAACATCACGTGCGAGAAATTCAAGAAAATGCGATCAACTTAAAAAAATTGAGCAAGGTCCAATTCCTGGTATTCGAAACTAATCACTGAAAAGCAATGGTTTTCCTGAAATGTAATTAACTAGCTGTAGTGGTATACGTAACAGTTCAAATGCAGTTTTCATGTTGCTCAAGACACTACGATCTTGGATCCGAATCCTATGTAGGTGATGTCTTGGGCTAAGCTCGAGCTTCAAGCTGACTCTATGTCACAAGAATCGCGTCTGTAGCTAAAGCGCTAGGGCCGTATTCATAGACATTCTTAGCGCGGGCTTCCGGTGGATGATCAGCGAACTAACGTTTTTCGTATTCGTAAACCAGTGTTAGCGATATGATATGATATGATATGATATGATATGATATGATATGATATGATATGATATGATATGATATGATATGATATGATATGATATGATATGATATGATATGATATGAATTCTGTACAAGTAACCAGTCGATAGCCGGGGCTAATTTAGCACATTCGTAGCGCGGGTTAGCGAAATGTCTATGAATAGCACCCTTAGTTTTTAATCCAGGCGGGCCGGGTTCGATTTCCAGCAAGGTCGTGAGGGAATTTGTGGTGTACAAAGCCGACGTTGCACAGGGTTTCTTTTGGAGTTCTCCATTTCACTATTTCATTCCACGAATATTCTCCACCTTTTTTCATTTCATCTATCATCAGTGGTAGTTAAAAATAGGCTGTGGTGAAATACTCGTATTGGGTTTCCGATGCTGATATAGGAAGAGTTTTGGGCTTAGTCACTCGTCCGAGGATAGGACATTGCTTTATCAGAACTGAGGCAAGCTGGACCACCTGTTAACATCGGATTATACCACCCAGGCCATCTCTTGGATAATCATCGGCATTGTATATAACTTAGTGCGCACAATAGACCAGTGTAAGCTTACAGTCGCATCGGTGCTATTTCCGGCGTGACTCTTCCTCTTTGCTTACGCCTTATAAAGTCTACATACAATAGGTAGTATCGTTTGCCATTTTTGTTCTTTCATTGCCGAGCTACCAGACGAGGAATCTATTTGTCGCACCATTAAACATGATCATATCGTAGCTCCTATGATAATAAATCAAACGCACTGTAATTGAGCAAATAATCGAGCGGCAAATAACGTCCTCGTGTGGTTTCTGCGAACGCCAACGAAAGAGCCAAAATGGCGGGTGATTATATTTAGTATTTATCGAGCCTTAGGAAGCACATAACGTCATCAGCAGCGAATGAAAAGACGCGCACGTTTAAATGTAGCCGACCTGGAACGTGATTGGCTGCCGGAAATAAGAACGACGGGACTATAAGTGCATGGATTCATCCCGGGTCCGGCCCTCGAAAAGCCAGCCATGTCACAAGATCTTCGCCACGTATCTGAAAAGGAAGGTATCAATGCTACGAATATGACACATGTTTTCTCATTATACAATTTACACGTTTCGTAACAATTTTCTGCTCTCACGACTTTATACAGGAGTTTATTTTCCCCCAGCTGTTATTTGAAAGACGTATATAAATGAAATCATTTACTGGGAAATCAAATAAGAAGTGAAACTTTCAGTTTTTGGATTTCAAAGATATATATATATATATATATATATATATATATATATATGCCATTAGGAAAGTCCAGGATAACAGAGAGGGTTTGGCATTGAACGGGTTACATCAGCTAGTTGTCTATGCGGATGACGTGAATATGTTAGGAGAAAATGCACAAGCTATTAGGGAAAACATGAGAATTTTAAATATGGGAAATGCCTGTTATTATTCGGTTGAGAAGCTTTTGTCATCCAGTCTGCTCTCAAAAAAACTGCAAGTTAGAATTTATAAAACAGTTGTATTACCGGTTGTTTTGTATGGCTGTGAAACTTGGACTCTCACTTTGAGAGAGAAACAGAGGTTAGGGGTGTTCGAGAATAAGATACAGTACTTAGGAAAATGTTTAGGGCTGAGAGGGATGAAGTTATAGGAGAATGGAGAAAGTTACACAGCGCAGAATTGCACGCATTGTATTCTTCACCTGACCCTAATTAGGAATATTAAATCCAGACGTTTGAGATGGGCAGGGCATGTAGTACGTATGTATAGCCTTTAGAGTGTTAGTTGGGAGACCGGAGGAAAAAAGACCTTTGGGAAGACCGAGACATATATGCGGGGATAATATAAAAAATGTATTTGAGGAGGTGGGATATGATGGCAGAGACTGGATTAATCTTGCTCAGGATAGGGACCGATGGCGGGATTATGTGAGGGCGGCAATGAACCTCCGGGTTCCTTAAAAGCCATTTGTAAGGAAGTTGTGTATATATATATATATATATATATATATATATATATATATATATATATATGTAATCCCAAAAGTGAAATATCTGATTTGGTTTGAAAAGTTCTACAGTTAAATGTGTTTATGTCATTAATCTTACATAAGTTCACATAACATAGCTATTTCTATATTTTAATCGCGGGTACCACTGTGGTCTAGTGACTAGAGCGCTAGACTTAAAATCCTATGAACCCGGGTTCGATCCCCGGCATACTCCCGATTTATAACTTCTGTTGGGCAAGCGCTTGGTCCAGGTAACAGGGGTTTTCTCTGGGAGCTCCAGTTCCCTTACAACATTCAACAAATCTCCATCATCACGTCATCTCATCGCGGTTGTAACGTAGACCAGCCTCCTATGGCGCACCTGGGCAATGACCTGTAAGTAAATTGGTCTACACAACTGACTTCATATGGGAGAATGACGAGGAGTCAAGTACCCATCAAGGTCCGTCGATAAGTCAGGTCTTCGCACGTTGCCATATTTGCGACACTGCTTAGATTTGTTTACATTGCGCTATAGTTGGGTTGTGGTAGGAATTTGTGTTTAAATTTATATACTTCATAAAATAAGTTTCCAAAACAGATATTTCGATAACTTTCGGAGAACGTTCTGCTTGACAACAGCAACCGATGGCGCAAAGATGGCGGACATTAGTGGAATGGGATGAGAGGACCTGACTAAGAGCTGTTCGACAGCGACATCTAGCGACCTTGGTACCCAAAAATGTATATTTTAATCGCTTGTAGTAATTTTCGGCTATTTGCGAAGACACGTATTTGAAAGTTGTATGAATATTAAAATATATTAGTGGCTAGTACAGAGTTGTTATTACTTTGGTTTACCGACATAGACCTATAGCATGTGGACCGGCAGGCGCTAGTCTACCGTCTGCCGATTCCCCTTCACGTTGGTCTCGCCCATGCGTGTTGTAGAATTGTGCGATTGTTGAGAGTGCAGTTTCGTGTTAGATAGGTACCTACCGCATACAATAGCTCGCTATATATTTTGACTCTAGAAGATAAGAGGTTTGTGTGCAAGACATATTACAACCTCTGCTGTGGCTGAGTGGTCAGACCTTCAGCCTGTCACGCAGGCGGTTTCTCAGGGTTTTCCTGTTTCCCCATATTATGCACCTACATCATTCTGTCAACATATCCCCATTCCGTCATCATTCCATAGTATTATCACAGTCTATTATATACAGTCACGAAGCTCAATACGTGGTAAATATGCATCCATAGATAGTTGCTAACTACTAGGATCGCTACTATCGCCTCATTACAGACAATGCGAAATAGTACCGGCACAGTCTATTGTTCCTAGCACCCTCACAACTCAAGCTTCGTGACTGTATATACTAGATAAACTAGACCAAACGTCCTCTTTTGTCCGGACATGTCCTCCTTTTTAGGTTTTTGTTCGGGATCCAGGCGGATTTTTAAAAAAATCAAGAAATGTCCTCCTTTTCGTAACTTGTATGCCTGATATTTTGAAATTATCTGATTTGACGCCTTTTTCAAGTAATTTGCCTGTAAGTGGCAGCAGCATCGACGGAATATACTCTTTGCCAACGATCATAACTCTTTGCTCCTCTTTGTTATGGTCGTTGCTCAGAGGTAGCTAGTAAATCGAAAGATCGAGGTGCGAATGTAAATCTAAATAGATATTTTTTGCTCCCTTTAATAATTATAGTTCCCTTGACTTTCATATGTAGCTAACTGTAAAATCATTATTAAATTTTTCGTAATTATTTTCTAATAAAATTGGTACTGTATCAATATATTTTAAGCATGATATAAGCCTAAATCTGTACTGTAAATATTTTGTAATAAAATAAATATTGGCGTAATTTAAAGTATAATATAGGCCTAAGACTAAATCTAAGTACTTATATTTTCTGTCCTCTTTTTTCGAACAGTGTCCTCCCTTTTGAAGCTTTGTGTCCTCTTTTTTATCGATGTGAATCTGGTCACTCCAAACCTGTGTACGCACGAACCTTTTAGTTAGCGCCTAGTAGGTTTGGGAATGCGCCTAGTTTGAGGGTTAGCGCAATATATCTTGAAAGGTCGCAGTGCAGGGTCGTAGTGTCGCCCATAGAGAAATTTAATTCAATTCACGACATACTTACTTATTTAATACTCAAGGCACTTGGTACAAAGGCATTCAGTATTAATCGGCACGCCGCCGCACAGTGGTCTAAAACGCAAATTTAGCGGGACAAATTCATAAGTTTTCACCTATCTAACTGATTTTTATGAAACTTCACACAGTAGTTACATGTAGTATATTTGTTTTGTATACAAACTCTGATTACGTTTGTATAAGAGGAACTACGCCGTTTAAGGGGATGCAAATAGATAAAATTAATAACTTTTCTCCTATTTAACAGATTTTCATGAAATTTTATACAGTAGTTACAGGTAGTTTGTTTTGTTTACAAACTCTGATTACATTAATATAAGGGAAACTACTCTTATAGTTAGTGCATTTAGACAAAATTAATAGGTAAGTTTTCTTATAGGTACCTAAGAGATTCTCACGAAAATTTTACAGTAGTTACAAGCAGTAAGGCTATATTTGTTTTGTATACTAACCCCAATTACGTTTCCATAAATGAAACCCCCTGATAGGGGTGCATTTAGAAAACATTAATAAATATTTGTTCTCCTATCTAACACATTTTCATGGAACTTTATACAGTAGTTACAGACTGCATATTTGTTTTGTGTACCAACTCTGGTTACATTTGTGTAAGAGGAACTGCCTCTTCTAGGAGGGTGTATTTAGATAAAATTGACAATATTTGTATTACACAGGTTTTAATTCGAAAATTGAGCTTTCAATATAACCATTCTCTTTTCCCAATATTTCCGCAGATTGTTTCACATATTGTAATCTTATTGGGCGGCAATATTTCGTGAAGGATGTTCTTGGAATTTGCCTAAATATCTTTTTAGTGGAATCTGTTTTGGTTATCAATCTCAATGGAGGCACAATTGTCAGTAACATATCAGAGACCGTTGCATTCAAGTCTTCGAAAAATGCTTGCCTATAAAGGAAGTGACTGAAACTACCGTCAAACCTCCCTTTATGAATCATTTGAAATGAACAGTTATCGTCTTTCGTTATTGCACTAGGTATGACTTTATTTTATGAAGTACATAGAAGCCTGCGTTCAACTGTAATCTTATCTCTGTCGTTTTTCTGTAATAGTGATTTATTCTTTCTTGTGGCAACACTGTTTTTCACTACTAAAATTTTGTTATAAGCATGGCATATGTCAAAATTTCTACTTCTATTCTCTTTTCTCAGACACACATCAATTTTCTGGAGTGTATGAACGAGAGAGAATAGATGTAGACATACCAGTAGGCCTACTTCTTTTCAGTGGTCGAATTGTACGTGGAATTCATATTGTTGCTTTCTTAAATAAAAAAGGAAACATTTCATTTATCTTCCTTTAAAAATCTCGTGTTGAAAAAGCTAGTTCTTCTAGACTATGCGAAGTAACTAATTCTCTGATTTGTCTTTATTTCGACCTCGTACTTGCTGTAACGTAAAAGCTTTATTGGGCTCCATGACTTTTTCCACGGGTAAGTTTTCTCTAACTTTCCATTACTGTCACGATGAAAACCTAATTTATTAAATAGCTCACAATCCCAATGTTCATTTTGTTAAAAAAAAATCATGCAAATCATATTTCTTATCCTCTTGCTCTCCAACGATAAAGTATCTTATGAGATAAATGGAATATTTTAGTTACTATTGCATCTTTTGGGCACTCGGTAAGCTTATCTGATACATAGTTAACAAGATATAACCTTACATTGGTTGAATTGTCCTTCGGAAGAAGAAATTGAGTTCTCAGATATTCAAATAATTGCAATCGAGAAAAACTGCATTACTGTACCCGGAAAGAATAGTGCGCATAATTTACTACTTCCGCAAATCTGCGCATCTTAAGACTTCCTTTAAAATAGGGATAAATATTCGAGGAAGTGAAAAAAAAAATGCATTTTGGGACGGTACAAAGAGTGTTTTTTTTTTCTCTACCTTAGCCAAGTTTGCACTCAATTGTTAAATTTATATTTTGTTCCGTATCCATTCATCCTTATTTGACGTGCCATAATAACATTAAATCTAACAGAAATATACAGTTTTACATACCTGAAGTACTACTTGACATGTTGATACCACTTACAACAGAGTTACAGCACAAAGAAAGCGGCAGACTCGCGGCATTTGCTGAGTAAGAATGCTGGATAGTCGAAATATGGTATGTTACCGACCTCTTACCTCGCTCTGCAGCCACCTCCGCTGATTAAGATAATCAATTAAGGGGTTTATTTCATTTTTTGATATGTGATTTTTCTATTTTTGTTCTCCTAAATATGGATTTTGGCCCACTGTGCGCCGGATCTATACGGAGTTCATCCATAGATGTACATTTTTACACACAAAAAATATGGTTTATTTAACGACGTTCGCATCTGCAGAGGTTATATCAGCGTCGCCGGTGTGCCGGAATTTTGTCCCGCAGGAGTTCTTTTACATGCCAGTAAATCTACTGGCATGAGCCTGTCGCACTACCGAGGCCGACCTTTATACACAAGTTGCCTAAATAAACTACGAGTATTATGTAAGTTATGAACTCTTTTGCACGAGTGGGAAGATTTCAGAACAAACTGTAGGCGAGTGCTGAAATTAAACGGGTGCAGAAAAGTCCATGTCACACACAAATTGCATACATAGTTTTGCTTATTACAAAGAGACGCGTTATTCTACTCTCATATTATAATCATATCCTATGATGTTTAAAGAGAACATAATCACTAGTAGGTTACAGCTGGTCATGAATCGGCTAATGGCATTCTGTTACTGTGGTGACCAAGTGATATAGTTCACATAATAGAACAGGCCATGAAGTTTGCGATAAAGTTACCTTCACCGCACACATTCGATAAAGTGACTTTATTTCACGGTATTCTGATAAGACCTACGTACTTCTCATAACGCAAAACTATTCAAGAAATCCTGATTTTTCTTAAGGTAGTAAATCAAATTATTTACATAACAGAAGCTTCAATGATATGCTTTATTGCAGTATCAAGGTATTCTTGCATTCTTTTGGTCTGAAGCTGGTCTGTGATCTACGAAAAAGAGTCTAGTTTCAACATTCAACATTCCATCAGTAATTACTACACTTATATATTTCAATTACTTTTCCTTCATATTTCTTTAATGTCAGCCAATTGAACACAATAATAATCCACATACAATAACTGTATGTGAATTACTGGTCTTTGTAATACAAAATTCGGCTGGACAACTTTCTGGTAATGCCTTTTCATTAGTAGGCCTACTAGTTGCCGAGGCAAAAAGACCTTACCCCTTGCGGAGGTAGTTTAGCTTTCTTTCAAAGAATTCTATAGGCTTTTCTCATGTGCGGATGTTTTGTATTTAAATATCGAAATAGCTTTGACGATTTCATATTTTCTTATGACCAGACATTGGCTTTTAACTTGTTTACTGGAAATAACAGTAAAAACATTATTTGAAACAGTCATAGCTGTGCAATCTGTTTTTCTTTTTATTCTTGCCACTGCTAGATGTAGAAGTTTTCAAAGACTTCTTAAAATTGTATCCATCTTTAATAAAATGCATATTGCTCGTATTAGTTGTTTAATATTCGATATTTCGCTTGTCGCTCAACAGTACGGCGCATAGACTGGAAATGATGCGTCATTGCGCTTAGTTACTTATACAGTATATTATTATTGGGTTGTTTTACGACGCTGTATCAACATCTAGGTTATTTAGCGTCTGAATGAAATGAAGGTGATAATGCCGGTGAAATGAGTCCGGGGTCCAGCACCTAAAGTTACCCAGCATTTGCTCGTATTGTGTTGAGGGAAAACCCCGGAAAAAACCTCAACCAGGTAACTTGCCCCGACCGGGATTCGAACCCGGGCCACCTGGTTTCGCAGCCAGACGCGCTGACCGTTACTCCACAGGTATGGACTTATACAGTATATAGTTGAATTATTTTCAGAAGAGCGCTGCGATAATAGATCAATATAAATCTAAAATGATGCATACGCTGTCTTGTTACCTAGTATCTCAATTTATTTATCTTCATTTTCTGGAACTTTCTGCCTATTCGAGAGCACACGCTATTCGTAGTTAAGTGATACTGGAGTCCTCTTGAAACAATTCAATTATGTACGGGGGTGTCTCAGGAGGAATGTAAAATACTTCATGATAATGTAGTTTTGGTTAACCTACGTCTATTTAACCTGATATACTTATGTCCGAAGTCTAACGGTTGGGGAGAAATACTGGAACATCTTGCGGTTTCGTGTACTGTACTTGATGTATTGCGCCAGATCTTTTGCACACGGCAGCATCTGAGCTCTACAACGCCTGCACAACACACACAACCGAATACGCGTTCACTTGATATTTAATTCGTGTATTCGCATAGTGAACGGGCGGACAGGTTTTTTGTTTATGGATTTTATGATGGCAATGCATTGGCTGCTGTTGAGGAATACAGACGACGTTTTAACCAATAGAAGGTTCTGTCTAGCTGTGTGTTTTCCCGTGTTTACCGGATGTTATCTGGAACTGGCAAGCTACCAAGTGTTTCAATGAGGTCGGAAAGAGAACCGGCACCGATACCTGATATGAATTTATAATTCATGGAATTCATAAAAAGGACAACCTTAATAATTTGTTTTGTGTGATTATTTTATTTTCCTACTCAGTTTGTACTTTGTTATGAAATAAACGTATTGGAACAACATAAGATGACTGTGGTTTTTCCGTGGTTTTCCACAGTTACTTAGGCAAATGTCGGTTTGAATTTTCATTGCCACGATCCATTTTCTCTTCCCCTCCCGTGTAGAAAAATAATTTAGATTTCATATCATATCATTCATCTTCTTCATGTCATTCAATAGACATATTCAGATCAAGACGCATGTCTTCATCCGCTCACGGAAGTGGGCGTCCTCTCTGTAACCGATTCTGGGTTCCCAGTCTTCCGCATTACCTCTGCCAGGATTCATTTCTTAAGAGCACTTTCAAGGGCGCTTCGACACTTTGGAAGGGCCGTTGAATTGGATCCTGTGCTGGTTAGTCACCATGGCGGTATGAACTTGGAGCGGAGGAGGATAGGAGGCTCCCATTGGGTGAGCGGGTGAGGGACACTTGCGGCCGGTGGGCTGGTACACCCTCATCCTCATTCATCTCATACTATTTGGGATGCACAATAGGCCTCGGTATGGCCGACGTGCAAAGGGTCGTCCTAACCCGCCCGTAGCCACTGTGACCTTACTTAATTCACTAACAAATTTTAAATCAAACGCACAATGATAACAATTTTAACACAGAACCGAGTGACACGTCACGTAACAAACTCTAAACCAAACTGAACGCCGCGACTCAGCACCTCTGGGTGTCTTTTTCACTCCGCGATTATGCCTGAACTATCACAGTAAGGAGCCGCGCTCTGACGGCACCCAACGCTACTAACCGCTCTGTATATTTTCATAAAAGCGAAAATAAATCTTCGAAGAGTCACTGAAAGTTGAGATTACATTTAAGCCTGTATGGCTATTTGTCAAAAGTTTGTATGTCAGTTTTTTTTACGATTTTTACTTTTCATATTCATAATATGTCTGGAATGGTTCTGGTTTACTTGCCAAAGGTTGATATAATATCTAAAAATAACGTATGGCATTGAATAAATATGTTGGAAAAAATATGATACTGCATAGAAAAACCTTCAAAGTTTATCTTTGCCTGAAAATGACAAGTCTTTTGCTGCAAATAGTTTTAAGGTGTTCTATAGATATATCAGCTTTTGGAAAATAATCACAGATTTATAAACTTGCTGCTTTTTAACTTAAAAAACAAGTAGAAGACATGTACTCACAGTAGGCACTGCAGTGAGTATGAAACTTCACCACTTGTGCTTGGGAATTTCCCACAGGGAGAAGTACTCAGAATAAAACGCCACAACACCATACGTTCTATGATCGCAGATGCACTTCGATCAAAAAATCTAGAAGTTCACTAGGAATTTCATTGTATTGCTGATGGTGGGAGCAATCGTAGGATCGATATTATAGCTATAAATATAAATAAACAGGCAGCCAAAATAATTGATCCTACGATCAGATTTGAAATCTCAGCCACTCAACCATCTGAAGTGAATGAAGAAAAAAAAGAAAATCTACGAGCCTACCATTCAGTTTCTATCAGTAAAATACAACATTGAAAAAATCACAGTTACCAGTCTCTTCATCGGAGCGAGAGGCACCATTCTGAAAATCTTTGTAAAGTGAAGGGAAAAATACAATCTGAAGAGAGGTCTTCAAGATGCCATCGTCACCAACATAATAAAATTTTCTGTAGCGATATTTCGCCAGCATCTTTATGGTGTACGCTCAATTTAAATTGTACTAGGTTCTATTTTTTATATGTCTTAATCTATTTTGTTTGAAACCTGCTTATATAATTTTTCATTTTAAATTTTATTGTGAGCTATTTTCTGTCGCAAGACAAACCCAAAATATTGGGTCAGACTAATAAATTAAATTAAATTAATTAGGATTTACCGAAATTCAGCTGTCATTATTTGTACAAGGTATCTGCTAGAGAAAATTTTGATAATGCATTTAAACTACTATCCTCAGAATGTCAAATTTAAATGTCACATCTAACATTTTTAAAAGTAAATGTAGATATTTATTTACAGGTTATTTATCGCAGAAAGAACGTGAATGCATCATGTCTCTTTCTCCCTCTAAGAAATATTCTGAAGTTTATGTGCATTTGAAAGAAAATAATGAGTATTTTCCTGCATAAATTCCATATGATTTGAAGAAAAGTATCAATTTAATGTAGAAACAATACAAGCCATATTAGTAGTAAAAATAAATATTGACTTGTCATGTATAATAAATATTTAGTGAATAATTTGCATCAAATCCTGAAGTACTGAAGATGTTTTAAAATAAATACCATGCTGTACCAAATTCTCTTCAAAATAATCAAAGTACTGCAAAACTGTTACACTATTGCACGTTATTATTTTAGACGCAACACTTATTGCCATATACGCGAGTTGTGTGTTATGGGGGGAGGATGATTTTTCAGTAGGTACCGTTTTTCTTTCTGTATAGGTATTATTGGATATGAACAAAAAATTACGGTGTATTATACAGAATGATTCAGTAACAGCGTGGTCCCCTGCGTGGCTAAGTGGTCAGACCTTCAGCCTGTGAACGCAGGCGGTCCGGGTTCTAGATCCGGCCAGAACTGGGATTTTTCAATGAAAAATCAATAGTGACACTTGTGCCGGACAAGGTCACAGTTGGGGTTTTTCTCGGGATTCTACCGTTTCCCCATATTAGGCATCTACATTATTTCGTCAACATTTCTCCATTTCGTCATTATTTCATAGCATTCTCGAGCGCCGGCTGATGCACGGAGGGGGTGCCCTAGGGTCGAGTGGAGTTGCCTGCTCAAAACCTGGGTACGCATCGAACCTTAGTGAGTGTGGGTTTGGGAGTGCATCTAGCTTGAGGGTTAGCGCAATAGATCGTGAAAGGCTGCAGTACTGGTCATAGTGCCCCCTCTCTAAATTTCATTTCATTCCAGTAACAGCGTGTAAAAATTAAACAGAACATATGGTACGTTCTACAGAACATTTTGAGATACAGAACTTGGGGTCTGATTAGGGAGATACAGGGTGTAACTAAATTCAATACCCAAACTTCTAGGGATGATAGAAGAGTCCAAAACAAATGTGTTTTTGTTAAATGACCATGGGTTTGAAACTAATCATTGAATGACAAAATCAGAAACTCTATTGTGCTGTAAGGAATAAAGACTACAGTTGTAACGTTACTTATGACACTCATGCTTCAAAATCATAAATATTTACATTAATCAGTAAACACGCCATGACGTCAGAGTGCACTGTTTGTTCTGTGACCACGCAGTACGTTCATTGAGAGTAAAGAGATGGAACAGTTCACTTGGGCTGAATTAACAAATGCGCACTTAGTTTATGGTGCATTTGAACTGCAGATTCAATGAGCAGTGGATTGACCGCGGTAGGTCCATTGGATGGCCTGCTCGTTCTCCCGACCTCACGACAGGCAATGACACGTCGCTGCAGAGTTTGTATTGAAGCCGAAGACTGCACTTTTGAACAGTTTTTGTAAAGGATTACAAATTGAAATAGGTTTGAAGCATGAATGTCATTTTATTTTATTGATTTATTTTACGACGCTGTATTAACACCTCAGGTTATTTAGCGTCTGAATGAAATGAAGGTGATAATACCGGTGAAATGAGTCCGGGGTCCAGCACCGAAAATTACCTAGCATTTGCTCGTATTGGGTTGAGGGAAAACCCCGGAAAAAAACCTCAACCAGATAACTTGTCCCGACCGGGATTCGAACCCGGGCCACCTGGTTTCGTGGCCAGACGCGCTGACCGTTAGTCCACAGGTGTGGACGCATGAATGTCATAAGTAACGTTACAACTGTAGTATGTTTATTCTTTACAGTATAGTAGTCTAAAGTTTCTGGTTTTGTCATTCAATAATTAGTTTCAGACCCATAGTCATTTAACAAGAAACGTTTGTTTTGGTCTCTTCTAACATCATTAGAAGCTTTGGTATTGAATTTAGTTACACTCTGTATGAGCTTAAAATGTCTATCGCCTTTTCTTACAATTTTCCATAATGTTTATAGTTATTAATCGCACAAATAGGAAAGAGTGAAAATAATAGTGAAAAGGGGTTAAGACAAGTGAACTATTGTCAGCATAAAATTAGTACTACATAACATTTGAACATTGGTACAGTAAGGGAATATAAGAGAAAGATAGGAGAAAAGATAAAAAAAACAAATAATACAATATGATAATTTATAGAAAATGTGAAATTGAGATTTTAGTGACTATTAGTTAGAGAGAGAGAGAGAGAGAGAGAGAGAGAAAAGGGGGTGGAAAGTATTATAATATTAGCTATATTAGGATTAACGAACAAATAGAGAATAGCACATGAAATGTAGGAGAAATATTGAAGGGGAGATTAGTGTAAATTGGAGTATTTGTGCAGACGTGTACTGCTAATAATGTGTTATTGTAATATGTTAATGGTAGCACCGGATACGAGAAATGTGAGGTACACCATTACATGTAAAGAAGTGCTGTGACATATCATATCATATCATATCATATCATATCATATCAATTACGTTTATATACATGCATTTATTGTTTATATTTATTTACATTTTAAAATTATTTTCTTATGTAAAAATCTTAATTAACAACTTAAACCTGAATGCAAGAACTAGGTAACTCGAAATTTGCGTTTTTCTAATTATCTCTGACATAGCATAGCAAAATTCGCACAGAGTGTAATGCAAGAACTAGGTAATTGATCTTACGATACAAGCGACATCTATTTTCCAATGTAAAAAATAGGTAAAAGAAAACGAGACATATTCCTTAATGCAATAAAAAGGTAAATAGGCAATATCTCAAAACAGGAAAAATCGAGTTACTAGTTCTTGCATTCAGACGACGTTTTCATGTTGTACCTCACAACAGGTGCTCGAAATAACGACCACCAACATTTAGTATTTACATTTAACATTTTTATTTATATATTTAAATTTACATTTTCATTTACAGTACATTTACTACTTACGTTTAATATTTACAAATATCATCTTAGCTGTTTGTTGACCTATTGTCCAGTCGACCTGGTTGGCGAGTTGGTATAGCGCTGGCCTTCTATGCCCAAGGTTGGGGTTCGATCCCGATGGTATTTAAATGTGCTTAAATGCGACAGGCTCATGTCAGTAGATTTACTGGCATGTAAAAGAACTCCTGCGGGACAAAATTCCGGCACATCCGGCGACGCTGATATAACCTCTGCGAGCGTCGTTAAATAAACCATAACTTTAACTTTAACTCCAACTCCTATTGTCCATAAGGTGGTTCTGTCTATCGTATTTACATTATCACATGATAATGAATCAATTGACGACCAACCGTTTCATACCATTCGAAGAGACTATCACAGTATGTACAGTACAGATTTATAAATTACATGCAAATAATTTTAAAATGTAAATAATAAGTGTAAATCTATATAAATAATACTCGTAAATAAATACATTAATAAGCGTAATAAGCGTAAATAATGTAAATAGTAAATGTAGATAACATGGAAAACAATAAGCGATAGCGATAGAATTGTGTAAGCTCATATCTCCTTAATCTGACTTCCCAGATCCCAATTTCCCCGTCTCAAAATGTTCTGTAGGGTTTCCTTATATCCTGTTTAATTTTCGCACGCTTTTTTCCTGTATGTAATTAGCGTTTTAACGATAATTACTTTATATTTCCACCAGCGATTTTAGAATGATTGTCCCCGAAAGTTCCAAGGAAAATATGGTCACGTTATCTAAGTCAGGGAAGAGTCCGAGTGGTGTGTTAGTGCGTCGTGCAACAGTCGTGCCCAGCGCCTCCTGTGCTATCAATTCAGTGCAGCGCGGGACATCGTCGGTGTAACAGCGACGCGACGCAGGAGTGAGGCAAGTTTTCGGTAACAAGACAACAGAATACAACAACTTGAGTCTTCCTGAACGCACTGGTGTCTGTGAGTCTGTGACGGATCAACAATAATTAACCAAAATTCTTCTAATTTAATATTTAAAACTTTTATTTACGGTACTATCAAATAAAATTTATGTGACGGAATCTTGTGGCCGCGGTAACTTAGACTAATTAAGAAAAATTCTTCCATTTAGGTATTTCAGCACTTTTATTAATCTATGTAGATCCGATATGTTTCTTTTTAATGAGAATACGTGTTATTTTAAAAACTATGTACAGAGGGTTAAAAAAATTGTTAGCACTGCAATTTGAATATTAAAACTCCGAACCGTTCCAGAAAATGTAGGTCTTCAGAAGTGATACAGGAATATCTAATATTTTAAAAATTCGGAGAATATTGGTAAATATTAAGCGTTATGTTACTGAAAAACCTCAATTTCTGTTACCTTTCCAATGCTACTGCGCCATAACTCAAATATTTGAAAAATAATATCTGTGAGTGTTTTATATTAATAAATTGTGCTCAAGTTTGAAGTAACTTTGCGGAATGGTTAAATCCTGTATAAAATGAATACCCCCTCCCTTGGAATAAGGGTCACACAGGGAAACAATGTACCATACATACTCTTATTCTCGGGAGGGGAGGGTATTCAAATGTTTCAGTGATGGAATTAGCCGACTTTTAATTTTACATTATTAAGAACGTTTTTCAAGACCAGCGTTTCTCAAACTGGAGGTCCGATCCCCAGAGGATGTATGATGCCATATCACGGGAGTTGCAAAACAAAAGTAACTTAAAGTAGGCCTATACAAAAAGAATAAAACAAATTTTTCAAAGAAAATGAAGGTATGCATATATATTAAAACATTTATTGGTAATTATTTACTTCAGCTGACTGCGTGTTTTCTCGAAACTTATTTAGAGCTCTTTGATTTCACTTGGGGAATACGTACAAAGCACTATAAATTGTGCGGAAAGCAATAATAAACAACTCTAACCTTGTCAGTCACTTAACTCTCCCCTCATCTAACCCACTCTAACCTTGTCACATTTCTCGGCCTCATGTCAATTAGCTACACCTTCATCATGCCTTTAACAAGCAATATTTACGAAAATATATGCCGACGGAGGGTAAAACATCACGATCAGGCATTACTGCTAAATACGGTAAATCCACAAACACGCCAACTTGAGTCACCCCTTCAACTATACCGCATACTGTAGTCTACCCAAGATTAGGGAACCTTAAAGTCGCAAATACTAGATCAAATGAAAATGATCGATTTCCGCTCAATTTCAGTAGTTTTTACATATTCTCCAACTAAAATCAAGAATCTGAATAAATTACATCGAGAAAACGAGTCGTCAGCTGAGGTAAATAATTCCTCAGAAACCAGAAGCAATGACTTCATGAATAAGATTCTTTTATTTGGTTTATTTTACGACGTTTTGCCAACTATGGTTATCTAGCGTCTGATAAATGGTGTTAATGCCAGCGAAATGAGTCCAGGTTCAAGCGCTGAAAGTTACCCAACATTTGCTCTTAATGGATTTAGTGCAAATTCCGGGAAAAAAAAAAAAAAAAAAAAAACCTCAACCAGCTGACTTGTCCGGGATTACTGAAGAATACGTTACAGCCATATTACTCTCCACTGATGTAACAAAGTTGGCGACGATGACGTAGTATAATAATTACATATGCAAGACATACCAGAAGCCTCAGCAAACCTAACCTGTCACTGATTCTCGGCCTTATGAAAACTGCCAATCTATCGGAAAACTTAAAGTTCCGTCGTATTTTCCAATAGACCTACTTTTCCCCAACCAAGATTTGAACCCGGATCCGCTCGTTTCACGGCCAGACACGCTAACCGTTACTCCGCAGCGGTGTACTTACGAATACGTTATGTATTACAAAAATAATCTGCTAAATTACATGTTATATAAAGAATTGTTGTAAATCTTTCACTACTGTATTACACATAGTCTAATGTAGGTAATTATGTGCCCAAATTTTCATGCTGAATTCGACATTAATTACAATGGACCATAGGATATATTCGTAATGCCTCAAATGTAAAATTTCTCCTTTGCCACTCAAAATTTGTAGGCTACTGGGAGAAATTTCTCAACGTACGCGATTGTATGGGTGCAAACAGAACTTACGGAACATAACATAATAATCTGTTTAGAGAATTAATGTTTTTAGGTTCGCTACCAGTTAGCACATCTCTAAAAACACACATTTTGGAGTACACAAAAATCTTGTCGAGAACGTTTTCACAAGTTGAAGGTATATATTTAATCTCACGGTTTTTATTTTATTTATTTTTTTTTCATTTTTTAGCAGTGAAGATGTTTTTAGTGTTGCAGCATATACCATCTCTTACTATTTCTTATTTGTCTACATATGCTACACAGATTTATTTCCCTATTTGGAGAAAAATTCTACTTCTGTATTCCTCTGCTGATTTATGTAGTTTGATATTAGTTTTCGACGTCTTCACTTTCGAACTGGAACTGTAGTCAGCTGTACGGACATACAGTAGCTAAACTGAAGATACGCATGTTCAGGAGTAAGAAAAGCATTGCTTCAATCAGAGCAACCCCATGTGTTATGTATTCGTATTGTGGTTGCAAGCACTGCCTTTACTGAAGGACATGTTATGTAATATTCATACTCTATTAACCCTCATCTTAATTCCAGTTTTGTGGGACTAAAAAGCGGGACTTTAATGCTTAGTGACATTTTCGTTGTGTGGTTTCCTATTATAAATTAACGTGGTTATTCTCATTTGAAATTAATTTAATTGAATTTCAGAAGGGGGTTCTATGACTCAACGCTGCGATATAGACGTTCTATTCATCTATTGTATTTACCACCGAACTAGGCGCGTTCCCAACTATACCGGCTGACTATACTAAGGTTCGCTGAGTATCCATATTTCGAGTACGCAACTCCACTAGTTTTTAGACCAGCCCTTCCGTGCATCGCCAGCCGGCGTTCGGGGAATTTTATAGAATGTTAATTACATGGAAATCAAACGGAATGACGTAAGTTCCTAGTAAGGGAAACTGAAGAATCACGAGAAAATTCCGAACGGAAACTAAGTTTGCCATAAGTGTCACTGCAGTATGAAATTTTCAAATGGAAAAATTTCAGGCCAGACCTGGACTCGAACCCTGATCGCCTTGCTGACAGGCTGAAGATGTGTCCGCTCAGTCACCGCAGGGGTGCGATCGTTATCGTACTTGTTTATTAGCGTTTTAGGTCATTCATTTTATCTATTGAAAGTCTACGTAAATGATTGCGTGCGAGAGTATGACGGATGTTATAAGAAATCCAAATTCGACACCTGCTGAAACAGAAGTTTAAACACGTATGAATCCACGTAACGTTACGTGCATGATAACAGTTAATAATAACACATTCTTTCCAACGTTTCAAAATAACTTTGCAGTTCCTGTTAAAGACGATGCCACTCGATACCTTGAAAACGGATCCAGTAAGTAAGTGGTCACGAATAGTTGAGAAGATATGTGGACGTCTGGTTTTTAAATTAAAGAACTTAGTTACGACTCAAAAGTCTGGTTTCGTAAGTTCTCTCTTGTACACTCAATTACTAGCTTATCAAACATTTCTCCCTTATATTGACGCATAATTCGCTTGACAATATTTTGTGTGTGGACGTTGAGAAAGTATGTGCAATATCGATTTAGTTAGAGACGCTTTAAAGAAAATGAGGACCTAAATGTGAACTTGAGCTGTTGTTTGCAAATAACAAAACCATGTAATCTTTTAAATTGGAGGACGCGGGCCACAAAATATGAACTGATTGACCCCATTTAACTTCACCGGCACGCGTCGCATGTTTTGATGACTGTTGGAGTGCTGTCATCCTATTTGTGGCCTGCAATTAGGTGAGTGTTTTCCAGTTGTATAACCGCAGATGTTGGCACAAACAAATCTGATTACTTGACCAAATAAAATTTTTTGCTACGACAAACATTAACTCAACATGAAACGGCAAACTCTGCTTGGATAATTTTTATTAGTTGATATACAGTATAAAGTGACCCAATATTTCACTCGTTTAGCCACAAATCTTGTTCAGATATTTCGAAATATATTTTCGTCGAAATATGGAAATTAATTATTCACGATTACGTCATATAGATACATACGTGATCTTAAGTAACGAAAAATATATATATATATATTTTTTTTTTTTCATCTTTTCCTTCTTTAGAGACTTTTTTTTTATACACAATATTAAAACCAAATAGAATAGCAGAGAAAATCGAAGTACTCAAGAGGAAAAGTAGACTGCAAATTTCACAGGATATTTTTGGTTCGAAAGCTGCACCTTTATGCGAGTAATTAGAAGCTGTTACATTTTGACCTGAAATGTCCTCTGTAAAGTTGACAGTTGTTCCAACCTAGCTTGCACTTCAAAATATAGCTGGTCAGATATGGTGTTCCTGCTGTTTTTCGCAGGGTGAAATGTGTAGAAAACTTCTACAGAGCTTAAAATAGACGTTCATCCGTGAATGTGCGGCAGTGCATGGCGGCTGGAAGAACGTTGCTTTCCGGCAGTATTGGATATTCATAGTCCCTTGAGTCAAGTACATAAATTGTTCATGCAAATTACAAGAATCTCTTACCTTTGTCATAGAAGATGTTGGAAATGATGTCCTTGTGCCGCCATCTCTATCTCATATCTTATAAGAAAATTGCATTAAAACTCATTAGTTCTTCTTCTGAAATTGCTATAATGTTTCTTCTTATATCGTCTCTCACTTCTTCCAACGTTTGAGGGTTATTCCAATACACTTTTTTTTATGTTCGCCTACGGTATTACAAAAATATTCACGGTAAAACCTCGAAAGTAATGTGTTTAACAAAAAAAATTGCCATATTCCACTTTATTTGTTCAGGAATTGCAGCCGAAATGTAAAATATCGCGTAAACAGACAATATTTATAAATAAAGCCGTGTAAATTGTACAAAGATTTAGAAACACGTATGCACACAATATCAAAGACCACGAGATCCTATGAACCAGTCCCTGAATACGACTTGTGTAACAAAATTAGTTCTTGTACGAGGCGCGTCCATAAAGTATCTTTCCCACTCGTCCAACAATATTTCAAGGAGTGCAGTTCGGTGGCTCCTTTGAACACCCACTTACAGATTTATGACTTCCTACACAAACACCTCTGACAATTCTATCCTGTCCTCTCGTCCCAACATTGCACAGTTGCCACAATCCTGGTGACCCTCGAAATGAGACAGAGAGACTGACGGGATTCTTGGAATTCGGAAAAGATGCGGCAACTGTGCCTCCACGTGGATTTGACGGGAACCTGTCAATTCTTCTGAAAGGGGGTTGTGATTGATTACTGACAGGAGAAGACAAGATTTTCGTCACAGTAAGGAAGACATTTATTTATGACAACCAATTAGTAGGGGGCAGTAGAAGGTCTGTCGGCAAAGTCCTTTCTATGAAACCGCACTCCATGAAATAAAATACAATATAGCAAACCATATGTTACGCGAAGCGACTGCATGTACAGTTGTCAAAAAAAAAAAAGTGGCCGCACTCGTGAACAGCGAATATTTTCAAAGTCCACTTCGGGTCGCGGCGATGTTACACGATGCATGTGCTTGTACAAGCAGTTCCGGAACTATGAAACTGTTCCATATCTGTGCCTCGTAGACCAGCGGTAAAGTGCTTGTTTAATGATTCAAAGGTTCTGGGTTCGGGCCTTCTTCAAGTTTTCATTTTATTTTTTAATCGTTCTTTAGCGATGTAAATGATATTCAAATTATCATTTATATCCAGTTATCGTTCTTTATGGATATCACGTTATTTATATTTTGTTATCGTTCTTTAGAGATATGAATAAAATTCAAGTCATCATTTGTATTCTGTTATCGTTTTATAACGATATGAATAATAATAATTATTATTGTATCTCCAATGGGGGTTAGACCAATTTTACATATGTATGTTAGGGCTATAGTTTTATACACAAAAAAAGATAAGCATAAAGAGAAATGGAAAAGAAAATTAAATTAGCTTACGCGATGTAAACAAAACATAAACAATCCGTAAATTAGGCATTGCGATTGCAAAACAAATATCAGGTATCAATATGAAACATACAAAAACATTAACAACACAATTACGTGACACTTCTATAACACAAATATGCAGCTTTCCGTACCATACATCATAAATTAATACACAAACACAATCAAACTATAATTACGATATTGCGACGACATCAAGCATCCCATAACTGACTCACATACATAACAAATCAAGCATCCGTTACAACACATACACTTCAACATAGTAACCACACTTTTAAAAGTTACAAATTTGGCTCCAAGAAGAATAAATACGACACTGTTACTAATTGCTATTCTTCTACAATTTCTTAAATACATCTGTAATAAATCTGTGAAATTCCGATATGAATAATATTCACGTTTTTTATATTGTTATCGTTCTTTAGCGATATAAATAATATTCAAGTTATCATTTATATTCTGTTTTCCTTCATTAGCATTATGAAACAATATTCAAGTTATTTATATTGTTATTGTTCTTTCGCAATATAAATAATCTGTATTTTATGTAAGTAATTATTATAACACAAATAACCATCTTTCTTTGTAAAATAGGTTATTTTATTTAGATAATTAAATACGTATTATATAATATCTTATATTAATTAAACAAACCGATATTTATCATTTATATTCTGTTAGCGTTCTTTAGTAATACTGTATAAATAATATTCAAGTTATTTATATTGTAATCGTTCTTTAGCGATATAAATAACATAAATTTAATATTAGGTTTGGAAAAATCCAGTTTCATAATACTGGTATTAGTTTCCTTTTTGTATTATTACATTATACTATCTTGAACCACAATAAAATGAAAAGGAGTAACAAGGAATTGAACCTGAGACGTTGAAATCTAAATTCCGACATTCGTCCGCTGAGCTACGAGGGCAAAAGTGTGGAAACATTTTCGGAAAAATTGGCCCAATCACACTCTAAGATTTTCTGATGATTCGTAGAAGCTAGTCCAGGATGCGGGGGGCAAAGGCTAATTGAGATTTCCCGATCTCTGATCGGGTCAAACATCCTAATAGAATTAATAATTAACCTTTGCCGTGACTTTCAGTGAAGTCCGGAGGGCCCAATTAGTCAAATCCACTCTCCTCATCACCACGCTTGGACCCCCTGGAATTTAATAAGATGCGAAAGAGATAATGGTGTGCGGAAAGCAACGGGATGTTACCGCATTTAGGCCTATCCTTCCCAAGAAAAACTGCAAACATGAACAAAGGAAGCTTTTAATAGAAGAAGGATCTTCTGCGGACCTCTGGAAAAAGAACTAAGGAAGAGACTAGTGAAGTGCTTTGTGTGGAGTATGGTTGTATGGGGAAGGAACATGGACATTACGACGAAATGAAGAGAAACGAATTGAAACATTTGAAATGTGGATGTGGAGAAGAACGGTGCGTGTGAAGTGGACAGACAGAATAAGAAATAAAATTGTGTTTGAAAAAATGAGTGAAGAAAGAATGATGCTGAAACTGATTAGAAAGAGAAAAAGGAATTGCCAGAAAATAGGAAAGATTGGAGATTGCCGGGTTTGCAATGAAAGACCTGCCCATGGACAGAACACTTATGTATGTATGTTCAGAATGCCTGGAATATCGTGTCTAAGAACAGTCGCTATTTGCAAAGACTAGTCAATTCCATGCCCACTCGACTGCAAGATGATCGAGATAAGAGGAAGATAGACTAAATATTGAATTGTGGCTTTTTGTTTTGTTTTTTGAACGCTTAATTGTTGTTGTTGTTTTCTAATGCCAGGCGTTTGACAATAAAGTCATTTGACCTCTTGCACTCCAATATTTTTCAAAGATATTATCATGACCAGCCACTGAAGCACAGATTTTGAGGTGTTCCGAATCCATTTCTTGGTTTGAGTTGCACAATGGACAGTTAGGGTACTGATATATTCCAATTCTATGCAGGTGTTTGGCCAAACAATCATGGCCTGTTGCCAATCTAAATGCAGCTACAGACGATTTTCGTGGTAAATCGGGAATTAACTGTGGATTTTGATGCAGAGAGTTCCATTTTTTCCCATGGGATTGTGTTATCAAATTTTGTTTGTTGAAGTCTAAGTATGTAGATTTAATAAATCTTTTCACAGAGTAATACGTAGATTTAGTAACAGGTCTGTAAGTAGCAGTGCTGCCCTTCTTTGCTAAAGCATCCGCATTCTCGTTTGCCAGGATTCCACAATGGGATGGTATCCATTGGAATACAATTCTTTTA
Source organism: Periplaneta americana (assembly GCF_040183065.1). Taxonomy (NCBI): domain Eukaryota; kingdom Metazoa; phylum Arthropoda; class Insecta; order Blattodea; family Blattidae; genus Periplaneta; species Periplaneta americana. The sequence goes on along the minus strand of NC_091118.1, from coordinate 116,784,067 downwards.
TTGAGTGATATTAATTGAGAGAGCATTTTAGAACGCTTAATTGTTTGACTGTTTTAATGCCGACGCCAGTAAATTTGTTTTGTTTATGCCACGAAAGATATTTTATTGAGAATAAAATATTTTTTCTTTCCATTTGCAGCCACAATATCATAATGATAAAGCCATGGCATAATATATTAATGAACCTGATGTTAATTACTAAAATAATCGTAAAAGAGAAAGGAACCATTATGTATAGTTTGTCTCTCTCAAAAACATAACAAAAAAGAACATAAAAAGCACGAGGTTGTAGTCGAACGCAGGATCTCATGAATAAGAGGCCTGAACGCTACCATTATGCTACCGAACAACACACAGTATACTTCAATTATAACTGTAGATATCAGGCAACGTGGTCCAACAACATGTAACATCGCCTGTCTCCGAATTGTAGCGAAGATACCCGAAGGGAACTTTGTTTCAGGAGAGCGGCCACTTTTTCTTTTGACAGCTGTACATGATAGAGTAATGTCCTGGCATGGCGCATTCTCTAGAACTTCCCGAGTGCTCTCAGTAGCTTCGTTGCATTGGTTGAATATGGACGTTCCTATTCCAGCTCCCGCCGCGTGAAGTGCGGTCAGTGATAAAGTTTTTGAATGCACAGGGCATAGCGCCGATTGAAATTGATCGTCCAGCTGTGCCAGGTCTATGGGGCTAACGTCATGAGCAAGCAGATGCTGCGTCCACCTCTGATTCGGCATGTGGCCGTGAGGCCAGCAGCCGGCTGTTCGGTCTTGGCCCTTTGTGGGCTGTAGCACCACGGATTATTTTACTTATCTCTAGTAGTACTATTAACAGTAATGATAAATTATTACCGTTTGTGAAAGGGAGATGAGCGTGAATTTAAGCACGAGATCTTTCGGGAGAAATATTCATATCTACTATAAACGTTCTATCTTGTTCTGAAGGATAATGAGCTCAAATATGATATAAATAGTGTGCAAAAATACACATGAAAACCAGTTGTCCAGTTACAAAAATTATCGTTCTTGAAATGGGCCATTACATCCGTCCTTATCAACGTACTCATTACACTTCCATTTGCTTTTAGTTTTGCTTGTTAAATTCATGGAAAAATACATAGGCATAGTCCTGTTATGCTTTCTTATTTCACCTAAGGTATGTGAAATAACGTGGTGGTGGTGGTGGTACGCTATTTAATTGCCAGCAGTAGCAATTCCCTTACATCTAAGTACTTGCTCCGTTACAGTTCTTAGGTTGATTCAAAAGCCAATTGATATAAACCTGCAAATCTTTAAACATTTAATTTAATTTCTGAAATATTCCTATAATTTTATAATCATGTTTGTTTATTGTTATTTGAATTGTTATTTTGTCTCGCTAACAAAAAGCGTTTGAATATCGCTGAGTTCAGACTGGATGACAAAAAAAAAATGGCGTTTCAAGTGATTTTGCACCATTACTGTAAAAGAAAGGGCAAATGGTGAATAAGTTCTTACAATAATTGAAGGTGAGAGAGTAATGAATAGTACAGCATCGATTTGCTTCAAGGGTTTCAATTAAGGTTACTACCAGTCTGAAAAAACTCCATCGGAGCAGCCATTTGCAGATGAAGAGACTGCGAACTGCGGTGGAAGAAAAATGCCATCAAGCACCCGATAACTACCTACATTTGGGTTTTCTGAATCCATTATTTTCAGTCACTTGCGAAAATATGTTTTCTAGTAATAGATGCAAACAACTTTCATACAAGTTTGACGAATGTACGTGCAATCCAAAAATTGACATATGTCGTCAGCTGTTCCAAAACTTCTGAGGTAAACGATTTTGAGAGAGATTTGTCACATGCGATAGGAAGTTAATTTATTCTAAATAATTAAGGTTCCTGTATGGTGTGTACACAAAAGAATATCGGAGTTTCAAGTGATTTGTAAGGAACAATGGGCGTTTGTATCGCACATGTAATGAAAGAGCGAAAAAAGTTAGTTACCTCACCCTGTCGCGTGGCAGCGCCACTGTTAAAGATGGCATTGACTCCCGAGCTGCAGGATAGACCTACATTACATAACATCATTTGCTAGCAACAAGGTGCACTCCTTCATTCTCTTAACGAAGTGCGGGTTTGGCTGAATGAAGTTTTTATCCATTTACACATCGCTGGATCGGTCGTCATGATCAGAACATAGCTTTACTCAGGTGACCTCCAAGGTCCCCTGACTTTACCCCATGTCTTCTTTCTCTGGGGACATGTCGGAGATCGGGTCATGTGCCACCACTACCTGGCTTCAGACGCAGGATTATTGCGTTCATTACATCAGACAGAGTGTGGGAAGAACTCTACTACCGGTTGGATGTGTGCCGTGTAACAACGGGTGTCCACATTGAGCACTTATAGTGCGTGTTCTAAAAACTCGAAGACCTACTCTTTCACCTCATTTATGGTTTATTATTTTATAAGTCAGGTGAAAGAATTTGTAAACCTTAAAACTCCGATATTCATTCATGTACACCCGGTATTTATTTTTCAAATACACACCCGTTAATTTTTTATTAAAAACTATTATACTGTGAGAGACAAAAATCACTTCCCAAATGGAATGCACTATTTCATTTGAAAATAATTGCTATCTTTCGTTTATATTTAAGTTATGTGATTTGATCACATAGTAATAAACAATAGTGCAGCAGTTAGTGTTTCGTTTTGTTTATTATTTGGAGTTGCTGAAAAATGAATTAGAGGTCATTATTATTTTGAATTGTAACCGATATTTAATCAGAGTACAATAAGAGATCGTACTGGCTCCTGAACAGGGATGAAACTTGTATTGCATTACGGAGACAATTACAAAACAAGGGAAACTAGTGACTAGTTTCATCGTCATTCAGACATTTCAAAACCATCACACCAATGTATAGGCAGTTTATTATATAAATTTGAAAAGCCGTATACTGTACTCACCACGAAACTATGTGGTTGTCCTAAATCAGCTACCGATGAACAACATTCAATGGATGTGATTGCAAAGATATCGATCAGTCTTAAAAGTTCAGTACGCTGTGTGGCTCGAGTGTGTGTATTAGTAGAAAATATGTTCGCAGAATATTGAAATCGGCACGTTTCCACGTATAGTTCGTTCAACTTCCTCGAGTGCAGTTGGTGTTCAAAGAAACCACGGAATTGTACACTAGAAAATAGTATACACAATGCAAGATGATGATGATGATGATGATGATGATGATGATGATGATGATGATGATGATGATGATGAACGGAAGACGCGACTTAATGCAACTGGATAATGCGATATTTGCGTATTCACCAAGTCTTCCTTTAGCATGTTTTATTCAATCATTCTTTGTAGATGGGTATGCTTATATATAGCATATTATTCCAAAAAAGCCAAGATAGATGCGTGAATTCAATAACCCTAGTGCTAAAAAGTAATGGTATCGTATAAAATATTAGAATATATGATTGTGGGGCCATGCTTTTTTTGTTGGAAATGTGAACCAGTATACATTTGGCAAATTGTTGGACAACATTGCGTTGGACTTATATAGGTTTACCACTGAACAGACGGATGATAATGTAGTTTTATCTAGATTGCATCACAGTACATTATGTTACGAATGACAATTCGTGAGAAATTAAATAAATTGTTCGATGTGCACTGGATTGGATGATGTGAACCCGTCATGATCCCCACGGTCACCAGACTTCACACCTCTCGATTTTTATATGGGGATTTACGAAACCGCTAGATTTATAGACAGAGCCTGTGTTTGTGGATGAAATTAAATATCACCCATGTCATTCAACACATTCCACAAGCAATACTTTCAACAGTGACAGAGCAATGTCAGGTCGAGTGAGACACTGTCTTCAAGTACAGGGAATACACTTCGAACATTTGCGGTAGTGCACTGTGCAGTTGCAATGAGATAAGTAATCTTTACATTCAAAACTTAGTCATGTTTACCTGAGGGTAATGCAATGTAGTAATGTTACGCTTACGCTATTTCTTGGGCACCATTACCTTTTAAATTAACTCGTAAATATTAAACGTGATCAAATTGTTCAATAAATTTGGGATAACTACCATAGAGACAGACATACGGTATTACCAAAAGTACTTTTCCAGCATTAGGGATACTACAAACGCATATTTCAATGAAAATCTCTAGATTCATTTCTACATCATCACAATACCGGGTATTTAAAAAAGAATGAACCGATGTCGAAGCTTTATTTCGCAGTACGCAAGCAACGCAGCGGAACGAATCGTACGCCATTACAAAAAGTGTACTGTATTTCCAAGTTTCGAATAGTTGCCGGTAGAGTGCTCTGTTGTGCCTCGACCCGACCCGAACTGACTTGACCTGCTGCTCACAGCATTTGCCGCGTGAGTCTCAGAATGTTAACACCTCAGCAAAAAGCGTTCTGTGTTCCTGAGTTCGCGAGGACCAATTCTGTGGATGCTGGACATGGAAGGTGATAACATCGTTTCACGAATAATTTTTAGTGACGAAGCAACCTTCCACATCAATGGCCATGTCAATCGTCACAACGTTCGGATTTGCAGAACCGAACACCCACGTGAAACAATTGAGCACGAACGAGCTTCCCCTAAGGTGAATGTGTTCTGTGCGGCGAGTAATGTCAGGGTTTATGGCCCTTTCTTCTTCCAGAACGACACTGTCACAGGACAAAGATATCTCGAAATGTTACGAACCTGGCTTTTCCCTTTGCTGCAAACGCATCCCCGTGACTTTGTTTTCTAGCAAGATGGAGAACCACCCCATTAGAGCTTGCCAGCGTGAGCATTTTTCAATGGAACAGTGCCTCAACGGTAGATTGGTCGCAGGAGTGCTCAGGATCGTGCGCTCTCCGCATGGACTCCAAGATCCCCAGACTTCACCCCTTGCGACTTCTTCCTGTGGGGATTCGTCAAGGAAAATGTTTATGTTCCGCCACTACTCACTACCCTGGATGACCTTAAAGAACGGATAACACGTGTGATCAACTCAGTGGATCGTGATATGCTGCAACGCGTTTGGGAGGAATTCGCCTATTGTCTTGATGTGGTCCGTACTGCGAGTGGTGGTCATATTGAACTCTTACAGGAGAGGGAACAAAACTGCTACATCAGTCAAATACATGTCTTGGTTGCAATCTTGTACTATTGTCTGTTCGGGAAATATAGTTTAATGAAATCGGTTTATTCTTTTTGAAAGACCCTGTACTTCGATCGTAAGTTACTTCGTGTAGTGAGAAAGTGAAATGGGCATGTAAATAATTATCCAAATTAGTCTAATGGGAAAATCATTTCTTTCAGCCAGAATTGGACTCGTGATTGAAAATTCTTTGAATAGACTCATTATTATACAGAGTGGAAGTAATATAACTGTGCAGATTTAATACTTTTCTCAGAAAAAAATAATTTTTCCCTAAATGTTAGCATCATTTTACTCGATAAGTACGTTCATACGATTCTCATATTTTTACTATTATTATTATTAGAGAAACTGATAAGAAATGATTTATCCCTTTGTTGTTTTTAAATAATATGGACGGTTTTCTTGCAAATTAAGTAAAAAGATTAACACATCGTTATTTTCCTGCCATCAGAAAGTCTGGGAAATACTGCAATGACTAAGAGACGGAATGCTGCTATTCAGACCTGTGTATTCGTAGATGAGTCGGTGATACGCTGCTGACCAAACTACGCAAACTTTCATCCTAATTTTCTAATTAACCATGCACTTAATTGCAACACGTACAATACGTTTTTTTATTTATTTTAATGTATTCTATTGCCCCCCCCCCCTCAATCTGCACAGTTAAATCACTTCCACTCTATATGTTCTGTAGGAAGATAAGATTCAATTGCTGCTATCACGATATATTTGTACACTTGCACGTTTCTAATCGTAAAGGTACTCGTCCACGATGCTAGTTATATAGCGCGCTATTTTCAATAGCGCAACAGAAATATTACATCAGAAAAGCACCACAGTCTAGTATATACAGCCACGAAGCTCAATATGTAGGAAATACGCATTCATAGATAGTTGCTAACCATTAGGATCGCTACTATCGCTCCATTACAGACAATGCGAAATAGTACCTGCACAGTATATTGTTCCTAGTATCCCTCCAAACTCAAGCTTCGTGACTGTATATACTAGACTGTGATAGCATGCTATTTGCAGTTTTTTTGTATAGCGCTAGAAGCTGTCAGGAGGAACTTGCAGCACATGTTTACATGTCTCTATGAAATTCGCACTGAATTATCTGCCGCAAGAGTGTTCTACTTGACCTTGTAGCATTGACAGTCACAGTGTAGCCTTACTCGTTCACGTATCCATTGTAATTATTTTTCCATTTTGACCTTAAACAAATAAAGTGAAAATATAAGACAAAATTTTCAATAAAATAAGAAATATTCTTGAGTATACTATAGCCTATGTCAATAAATTCACAATATCAAAATTATTTCTACACATTACAGATCAACCTCATAATATTTAATATTAATGGGTTAGTGCAGGGCTGGGCGATTCGTGTTAGCTTAAGCGACCTACAGGTACCTGTCTCATCCTACTCCCGCAATTTCACGCATCATGAAAAATATTCTCTCTCCCGTTGAGGATTAAACGCGCAGTAGCGCTAAACGCCGGACCTGGGAGCGTGTTGTTGTAAATCATATAACATGGGCCATGTCTCAACAGATATGTTTCCGGACACATGTTTATAGAAACTTTTGTTCTAGTTTCGACCTATACTACCTCCTATAAAATATGAGACACTTTTTAAGCAATATATAATAAAAGAAGATTTAGGTCGTACATTATATAAATAATACAATATATATTATCATTTACATCAATACTTAAAGTATTTTCTATTTGTTCTACAATTTTTCTTAAATAAACACAACGGAATGTCTAGCACCGTACAGAAGAATTGCTACGCCAGCTGCAATATTATTTAACTTGATCATGCCAGAAAGTGGTAGCGCCAGACTTTCCTTAACGCTGTGTACATGATGCAAGGATCGTATTGCAAGCCAGAAGTCATTTGTGCGCTTTTTCCTCATATACTCTGCAATCTAGCAGCTCGCTGTGTAGTTTACACGTGCAATAGTGACCTTGCACTGGAAATTATTGCAATGGACAGAAAACTAGCTCCGTGGACGAGTACCTTAATTCAGCGTCCATAGCGATGATAAGTACAGATAATGGACATTGATGTAGACGAAGTGATTCCATCCTAAGCATCATTTTCGTAACATCTCAGAAAAACTTGACAGGATTATAGTTTCGGAATTCACTCTGAAATCCTGGAACGGTAGTGAAACATAGCGTAAGGAAAACATGACCAATAGGATTTTTTTAACATTTCCTCTTCTTCTAGTAGCCTTTCTTAAAGCGTAAATCACTGATTTTTCCACAAATTATCTCTCTTAGTCAGATCTTTGTAGACTTGCATATGTAAGAGAGGAGCGGAAATTCTTCTAGAATTTTTAGTAAAGCGATAGTCATGTGTCTCGATGCTTTTTCCCTTGAATACGCTCTTGTTCTCGAGTATGTCAACACTTGATTATTAATACATTATATTACCGACTTTCTACAAGCTTCGCAAACAGATTCTTGGATAAATTAATTGATTTCTGCAAATAAATGGTATTTGTAATAATTGTTAATGATGGCATCGTATACGTGAAAATGTGAGGTCCACCATTGCATGTAAGAAATGTTGTGACGAAATATATTAATCAATTTTGAGCAAACTTAGTAGATCTACAGAACTACTTCATTGTCTTATGTCTACTTCCTTAAATATAAAATCTTGACTTGAAAGAAATGAAATCACTTTTCTGGAAAAAAAATATGGGAAAAGAATATATTAAGTGGAAGCCGAACTGTAATGCAAGAGCATCGGCTCTCAGTGATGTCAATGCCTTCCTTGTAGCGCCATTAGCCATCGAAATATTAAATCTGTTTCATATTGAATTTATTCATAGACATATGCCCTTAATAGTACGGTATTAATTTTATTAGTGTACAATAGGGACATGCACATTTCTATTTTACATGAGTTTCTCACCAAAGAGGCAAAAATTCGAACCCAGTAAATTCTGCGAGTCTTACGATGAATGCAACCACCGGCGTAGTTCAGGCAGCTAAGGCGCTTGCCTGTCAAACCGGAGTTGCGTTCGGGTGCGGATTCGATCCCCACTTGGACTGAATACCTGGTTTTTTCCAACCGTAGGGTGAATGTCGGGTAATCTATGGCGAGTCCTCTGCCTCATCTCGCCAAATACCATCTCGCTATCATCGACGCTAAATAACCTAGTAGTTGATACAGTGTCGTTAAATAACCAAGTAAAAAATGATGAATGAAGATAATGTGACGTGGATTTCATCAAAGTTATTTGGTTTCCATTGCTGCTGTCATATTGTCATGGCTGTGTTATCGTCATAGCATGGCCTTCTCGCACATATAAATAACCTCTGCAGATAAAAATTCTCATTTCGTACAGATTTAATTTAATTATTGCTATGGAATCACTTAGCACTTAGAGCTGTACAGGGCTTTCATTTCAAAACGTCCCAGTCTATATAACTATTTATTTCAATTAAAATTTATTTAAACAAAAAAAAAAACAAGCCAATTTAGATGTTGAGTGAAATGTTAAAACCAGTGTTACAATTGTTTACACATCTCATTCATTTATTCTCATTATTTTGTTTTCTGTGGTCGCTTGGCAACCTGATTATTGTTATTGTCAGTTGGTTGCATGATGAAAACACAGTTTATTTTGGGTAATTTTCTATATTCAATTAATTGAATTTACTAAATTGTAATGTTCAAAATGTGCTAGACAGTAAAACAGCCTATTTCGGAACTCTTCTACATTGTATTCCCATAGTGTCAAAGCTATATACAGGGTGTTTCAAAAATACGGGGCATAATTTCAGGTATGTATTTCCCACATGTAGACAGTCAAAATAGTTCATTACAACATGTGTCCGGAAATGCTTTATTTCCGAGTTATGGCCTTCACAACATTGAAATACACCGGGACGTTTTTCTTTCCGCAGGTCGTTGCCGTCAAATGAGACATTAAGAGGGCACTCTGACAGTTCATTCCGAGGCGAAGGTTACATTCAGTCTTGTGTAGGCGTTAGACTGTGCGACATGTATTCAAATCAAGAGCTGGCAGAAATAAACTTCATGTACGGTAAGGCGGACGGCAATGCTGCACTGGCTCGTCGTTTGTACCAGGAGATGTACCCACAGCGACAATGTCCAGATCAGAAGACATTTGTACGTCTCCATTACCGTCTGTGCGAGTATGGAAAATTTAACTCTCCTGGTTTGGGAAGGGGACGACCAACATCTACAACTCCAGAAGTACAGGAGGAGATTCTGGAGGCTGTGAACATGACTCCTTCTATCAGCACACGAAGGGTAGCGTTGCAAGTCATTGTTCCTCATACGACTGTCTGGAGACTGTTGAAAGAGTATCAATTGTATCCTTATCATTTGCAACGTGTACAGGCCTTGTCACCAGCAGATTACCCTGCACGAGTTAGGTTCTGTCAGTGTGGTGTAAATCCGAACTTTCCTGCCTTAGTATTATTTACAGATGAAGCACAGTTCACAATAACAAATTTCCACAATCAGCATGTATGGGCGTATGAAAACCCACGTGCAACTGTTCCATCTCATCACCAGGTGCGGTTCTCCCTCAACATGTGGGCCGGTATCATTGGTGATCGATTAGTTGGACCCCATGTACTTGTAAACAGACTTACGGGACAGGCGTACACAAACTTCCTGGAAAACACCATACCTCATGTTTTAGAAGACACTCCACTGATCAATCGTCAACACATTCACTTCTTGCATGATGGCGCTCCTGCACACTTCAGTCTTACGGCTCGCCGGTACTTGGATCGAAGGTTTCCTGATCGATGGATAGGTAGAGGTGGCCCAATTGCTTGGCCTCCTCGCTCATCTGATCTGAACCCTCTCGATTTCTACTTGTTGGGCCATTTAAAACCATTGGTTTATTCGTCTCCGGTGCCTGATTTGGAATCCCTTCGGAATCGAATTGTGGCATGTTCTGAGGACATACGCAATACTCCTGGAGTTTGGGATCGTGTTCGCAGGTCAATGAGACATCGATGTGAGGTCTGTATTCAGCAGGAGGTGGACATTTTGAACATCTTCTGTAATGACAACGACCTGCGGAAAGAAAACCGTTCCGGTGAATTTCAATGTTGTGAAGGCCATAACTCGGAAATGAAGCATTTCCGGACACATGTTGTAATGAACTATTTTGGTTGTCTACATCTGGGAAATACATACCTGAAATTATGCCCCGTATTTTTTAAACACCCTGTATAATAATTTATTAACGTAAATACAAACTTCGGTTTATCCTCTATTCTGTTCTAAAGGGAAGGTTCATAATACACAACTATAATATTCCTTAATATCAGTTTGTATAACTGTTAGGTAAATATGGTGAAAATGTGAATTTACATAATAACCGGTTATTATTCACAATCACCGTTTAAATTGTGAAGTTTTATAAATATAATTAAATGCATCACTTTTACGTGTGATTTTACGACATTCCCAAAAGGAGTTGACTTCTTTAATAAGATGCTTAATTGAAAATGTGAAATAGAAGTGTAAGCTTATTTAGTGAAAAGTAAATTAAATAAATCTAACAAATACTGCTTCAGTCAAATACCTACTCTCAAATTGAATGAAGAACACTATGGATATTGAAAGAATGTTCTTCAACATTGCAGATATAACAGAAATATGTAAAAATATTTTTGAACTTTACAGTAATAATATTGTGTGTGTGTGTGTGTTTTCCAATTAAGAATACTACTCATTATTATTATTGTTCGCAATGACATTCAGCATTCAAGTAAACCACCATCCATTTCTTCATCATCAACACTCTCATCACCGTGAAGAGTGCACAATAATGCTTGGTCATAAACGTTCTCATTGTTATGTTTAAAGTAAAGAGAAATTTTTTACCCTTGGCAGGTGCGGCGGCAGATACTTAGTATCAATCAATTCAACAGCTGATAAATAAAATTTATCTATCTGCAGTCGACTCAAACCCAATACCGCTATGTCAGCGCATTTAGACTTCATAATCCTAGTGCGGTAGGTCTACTGTATTTCATTGATGGAAAAACTTCAATTGTCGAACGTGTTACTTTGATATAACTACATCGTACGTGCAACCTACAGATCGAGGTGACAAATTGATTTTCATGGCAAGCGTAATCACCTTACCGATTTTCAAAGCATCTTTCCCCCTTGAGAACATGTTTTGTTCATAGTAATCAACGACATATTGAATGAAGAAAAATTCACTGTAAGGGATGAATTTTATTTACGTTATAAGTTCCAAAGTAATTTTCTCCCACATTCGTAAAATAGCCGTATAAAATTGCGTACGACATACGAGTTCTGTCGTATTACTGGACCCAGGCGAGTGGAGCCGCGGGCGTATGTGAACTATAGCGATGATTCTATACGAACGCAGGAGCAGTACAAGTGGCGCTCCGGGCTGCAGGACTCCACTGGTCTCGGTCGAGAAATACCTCGTACAATTAGTCAAAATAGTCGTAGGTATGACAATCCTGGTGCATTCTATTGTTATTGGAAAATATAAACAGGCCATATTTGTCCATTGTTATTCAGAAGCCTAATTTAGTTTCAGAACAGTCTGTCAACGTCAACACATAAAACAGCGTAAAATACTTTTTATCAAACTAATGGGATTATCTTCCTTATTTACGAAGTTGTTAAAAGAATAAAACCTCCAGATGAGGTGGAAGATCGTGTCTTTCATAAGTTGGGACTACAAGCGCAGGATTTTTTATGTTGTTTTTACAGTAGCGTGCAAATTAATCCGAACAACGTAATTACTTATGCAAACACACTCAAACGGGATAAAAAAAAAGATCTAAGACATATCTCAGTAATCTATGTGGCCTCCCTTGTTCCTAATAACAGCTCTGAGACGATTTGGCATGGATTCCACTAATTTCCCACAAATATTCTTCATTTCTTCATCGCGAAACCATACACCAATGAGGGCAGAAATCATCTTCTCCTTTGTAGAACAATCCATTTTTTGCATTCGTCTTTTGCAAATTGACCACACGTTCTCAATGGGGTTGATGTCGGGTGAGTTGCCTGGCCAGGGGAGTACCTGAATATTCTTCTTGTTGAAGAATTCTGTAGTTTTTCGAGACGTATGGCATGGTGCCAGGTCTTGTTGGAACACACCTCTGCCATCCGGAAATGATTTTTGCAGCTGGGGTACGATTCTGGTTTCCAATAAGTCAGAATTCATCATTCCCTTGATAGGTATTAATGCTCCAGGCCCTTCATGTGTAAAACAACCCCAAAACATTACTTTAGGGGGTTATTTGGGTGCTTGTTGGAGATGAGCTGCTGTTACTTTTTCGGATCCTTTCCGTACGTAAGAAACACGGTGGCCGTGGACCTCGAAATGAGACTCATCGGAAAAAAGTACATTCTTCCAGTCATTCACTGTCCAATGTTGATGTAATTATGCCCACATTAAGCGTTTTTTGCACATAACAGGGGTTAGCAGTTGTTTCTTAATAGGCTTACGAGCCCTTCGTCCAGCTTCCAAAAGCCTCTGCCACACTGTTGTGACGTGAATATTCGCCCCAGTGGTAGCCATTAACTCGCGGGTTAAGTCGACAGCAGTTAGTCTAGGATTTAATTTACTTTTCCTGACAATTAAACGATCATCTGCAGGTGAAGTCTTCCTTTTCCGGCCACAGTTTCCTTTTTTCTGGGGTGTGATGGATCCAGTCTCCCTGTATCGTTTTATGATCGAATTAACAGTAGCCAAACCGATGTAACATTCTGCAGCAATTTGCCTCTGTGTCATAGAAGAATGCTCTGCTAATGTTATAATTTTAGACCGTTTTCGTGGAGTTGTATCCATTTGTGAAGACGACAGAATGTACACAGGATTGCAGTATTAAGTCTTCAACACAACTGAAATGCTTATAAGTACAAAACGACAGGCAAAATGTCACATATTATAAAAAAATAATGACAGACCTTCAACAATGGAATTACACGTACTACAGATGCCAATTAAAGCGGTATGAGCAGCTGTGAGGCCAACAATGACAGAAAATGTAAAAATATGTCGTGTTCGGATTAATTTGCACGCTACTGTATATGAAAACTGAACTATTCGCTCTCTAAATAAATAATGGAAGATGAAGACTGTGTGATGGAGAAAAAATACTTTTTCAAAACTTGTCTTTAGATGTTTATTTGGTGTATCAATCTTCGTTTTCAAAATCAGATTTTTTAATATTTCATAGAAAAAAATTATATTGACTTCTGTGAATAAGTCAATGACTTCTGAATCAATATGGGTATCTTACGGGAAATTTTCGAATATTTGGCGAGACATGGAATTTTATTAGGAACAGCAAGAAACACAAAGTTCTTAAAGAGGTCAAGTGTGTGAAAGGTAGGAACTGATATGAAATGATTTTACCGTCCATTATTTTATTAAATATTCTGTGTGATAGATAATTGACCAGTGACTAACATTCTCGAATATTGACCAACTTCAGTTTCTTTATAGTTTACTCTGAAAAATTTGCTGATCACGAGTTTTCCCCAGAAAATGCCTTCAATGCGTTCTTTAAACATTATGGATAGTACTTAATATGAAGTACTTCAACGCGAACTCTATTATACACTGTATATTCATATCCTAAATTACAAAATAAACTAATATACTACTTGTTTCGACGAGAGTTTCAGGCTATGGGACTTCAGAAGTTTTGTCACAGCTAAAAGAATTTAATAATAGTATATTATGAAACAAGATTATAATGTTACACTTTTCGGTATGAGTCAATTTTTAGGGAACGAACGAAGCCATTTCCTAATTTTGACGAATGCAGTAAGTGTAGAACATTATAAACGTGTTCCATACGTTACTTTTTGTACGACAGCATTATAAAACAATTATTAAAGAAATAACATCAGGTTTGTAATGACGGGTAGTTTGATATCATGGTCTATGAAGAAAGAGGTTGTTATGGCAACAATGATGTATTAAAATATAATATTATAGCATTGCAAATCGTTTCATAACATTAACTTTGACGTTTTAGTTGGAATGGTAATATCTTTACGACACTTTTTTAATAATATGGCATATTATGCACGATTTTGACTAACGATAAAAGCTGTTTATAATGATGATGTATAAAAAACTAATTTTAACAATTGCTGCTGAGAGAATATAATGAACTAATTTTAACAATATATTGCTGAAAGTTTACCATGCTTGAGATAACTTTATGAACTAATTTTAACAATTGCTGCACGTTTTTTCACGAGTGAGATAACTTGATGAACTAATTTTAACAATATATTGCTGAAAGTTTACCACGCTTGAGATAACTTTATGAACTAATTTTAACAATTGCTGCACGTTTTTTCACCAGTGAGATAACTTGATGAACTAATTTTAACAATATATTGCTGAAAGTTTACCACGCTTGAGATAACTTAATGAATTAATTTTAACAATTGCTGCACGTTTTTTCACGAGTGAGATGATTTGATGAACTAATTTTAACAATATATTGCTGAAAGTTTACTACGCTTGAGATAACTTAATGAACTAATTTTAACAATTGCTGCACGTTTTTTCATGAGCGAGATAATTTGATGAACTAATTTTAACAATATATTGCTGAAAGTTTACCACGCTTGAGATAACTTAATGAACTAATTTTAACAATTGCTGCACGTTTTTTCATGAGTGAGATAATTTGATGAACTAATTTTAACAATATATTGCTGAAAGTTTACCACGCTTGAGATAACTTAATGAACTAATTTTAACAATTGCTGCAAGTTTTTCCACGCATGAGAGAATATAATGAACTAATTTTAACAATTGCTGCAAGTTTTTCCACGCATGAGAGAATATAATGAACTAATTTTAACAATTGCTGCAAATTTTTCTACGCATGAGAGAATATAATGAACTAATTTTAACAATTGCTGCAAGTTTTTCCACGCATGAGAGAATATAATGAACTAATTTTAACAATTGCTGCAAGTTTTTCTACGCATGAGAGAATATAATGAACTAATTTTAACAATTGCTGCAAGTTTTTCCACGCATGAGAGAATATAATGAACTAATTTTAACAATTGCTGCACGTTTTTCCATGCATGAAACAACTTGATGAACTAATTTAAACAACTGAAGCGTCGCGTCGGTTGGAACAACGTTGTAAGTTACAAAATTTTCATTCGGCGTGTTTCCGTGTAATAATGTTGTATGTCATGTTACTTTACTATACTATTTGGCTTGCAACTGTCCATCAATGCAGTACGTGAAATTTGTCCATTCAAAAGTTTGCTACCCTATAAGAACAACGTTGTACGTGTACACATTTTTGCAGCTCCTGTAAATTTTACTAAATGTAACTTATAGCGTTGTTCCAGCCGACGCTTCAATTGTTTACACATCTCATTCATTTTTTCTCATTATTTTGATTTCTATGGTCGCTTGGCAACCTGGATTATTGTTATCGTCAGTTGGTTGCAGGATGAAAACACAGTTTATTTTGGGTAATTTTCTAAATTTAATTAATTGAATTTACTAAATTGTAATGTTCAAAAGTGAAAAACTTAATGAATTAATTCTATCAGTAGTGTCTGAAGAGCGATTGATTACTTTAAATTCTCCGAAAAAACATATTCACATTTACGGAACAGTCAAAATCAAAAAGCCTTATTTTTGCTCTTTCGTTATTGTCGGTAGAAAAATATTTGAAGACTGCAATTAATGTGTTCTTAAGACAGAAGTATCGGCTAACTTAACTCGAGTAGAATTAGGCGGAGCCCAAAATTTGGTGATAATATACAGTTGTCAAAAAAAAAAAAAAAAAAAAAAAAAAAAAAAGTGGCCGCACTTGTGAACAGCGAAAATTTTCTAAGTCCACTTCAGGTCACGGCGATGTTACACGATGCATGTCCTTGTAGAAGCAGTTCCGGAACTAAGGAATTATTTCATATCTGCGTTTCGTAGACCAGCGGTAGAGTGCTCGCTTAATGATTGAAAGGTTGGGAGTTCGGGCCTTGTTGAAGTTTTCATTTTATTTTTTAATCGTTCTTTAGCGATATAAATAATATTCAAATTATAATTTGTATTCTGCTACTGTTCTTTCACGTTATAAATAATATTCAAGTTACCATTAATATTCTGTTATCGGTCTTTCGCGATATAAATACTCTGAATTTATATAAGAAATTATTGTAATATAAATAACCATTTTTCTTTGTAAAATAGGTAATGCTATTTAAATAATTAATTATATATAATATCTTATATTAATTAAACAAACCGATATTTATCATTTATATTATGTTATCGTTCTTTAGTGATCCTGTATAATTAATATTGAAGTTATTTATATTCTGTTATCGTTGTTAGCGATATAAATAATATTCAATTTATCATTTATATTCTGTTATCGTTCTTTAGCGACATATATAACAAATTTAATATTAGGTTTGGAACAATACAGTTGCATAATACTGGTGTTAGTTTTTTCTTTTTACATTATTGCATTATATTATCTTCAAACACGATAAAATGAAAAGGAGTGACGAGGAATTGAACCTCAGACGTTTACATCAAAATTCCGACGTTCTTCCGACTGAACAACGAGGGCTCAAGTAAAGAAACATTTGCGGAAAAATTGGCCCAATTCCCCTCCAATATTTTCTGATGATTTGTAGAAGTTCGTCCAGGATGCGGGGGACAAAGGCTAATTAGGATTTCCCGGTATCTGATCGGGTCAAAAATCCTGATAGAACTAATATTTAACCCTTGCGGTGAATTTCGGTGAAGTCCGGAGGGCCCAATTAGTCAAATCCACTCTCTTCACCGCCACGCTTGGGCTCCCTAAAATCTATTAAGATTCGAAAGGAACAGTGGTGTGCGGAAAGCAACGGGAAGTTAACGCATTTATCCTTCCAAATAAAAACTGCAAACATTAGCAAAGGAAGTTTTTAACAGAAAAAGAAGCATCTTCTGCGACATCTGGAAAAAGAACTAAGGAACAGACTAGTGAAGTGTTTTGTGTGGCACTGTATGGGGAAAAAAACATGGACATTACGATGAAATGAAGAGAAACATATAGAAGCATTTGAAATGTGGATGTGGAGAAAAATGGAACGTGTGAAGTGAACAGACAGAATAAGAAATGAAGTTGTGTTGGAAAAAATGGATGAAGAAAGTATGATGGTGAAACTGATTAGAAAGAGAAAAAGGAATTGGGTGGGTCACTGGTTGAGAAGAAACTGCCTACTGAGGGTTGCACTGGAAGGAATGGTGAACGGGAGAAGAGTTCGAGGCAGAAGAAGATATCAAATAATAGACGACATTAAGATATGTGGATCATGTGCGGAGACTAAGAGGAAGGCAGAAAATAGGAAAGATAGGAGAATGCTTGGTTTGCAGTGAAAGACCTGCCCATGGGCAGAACGCTTATGTATGTTCAGGATGCTTGGATTGTCGTGGCTGAGAATAGTAGTTATTTGAAAAGACTCTAGTCGATTCCATGCCCACTCGACTGCAAGAATGCTGGCTAACTTTCGGTGCTGGACCCCGGACTCATTTCACCGGCATTATTACCTTCATCTCATTCAGACGCTAAATAACAAAGATGTTGATAAAGCGTCGTAAAAAATAATCGAATGCAAGATGTGATCGAGATGTGGGAAAGATAGATTAAATATATTGAATCGTAGCTTTTTGTTTTGTTTTTTTGAACGATTAATTGTTTGAATGTTCTAAGGCAGACGCCAGTAAGTTTCTTTTGTTTATGCCATGAAATATTTTTTTGTTGAGAATAAAATATTTTTTTTCTTTTCATTTGCAGCCATAATGTCATAATAAGTAATGATAAAGGCATGGCATAATACATTCATGAACCTGATGTTAATTACTGAAATAATTATGAAAGGGAAAGGAGCAATTATGTATATTTTGTATCTCTCTCTTAAAAACAAAACAAAAAAATAACATAAAGAGCACGAGGTTGTATTCGAACGCAGGACCTCACGAATAAGAGGCCAGAACGCTACCATTACGCTATCAAGTAACACAAATAATACTTTAATTATAACTGTAGATATCAGGCAACGTGATATAACAACATGTAACATCGCCTGGGTCCGAACTGTAGCGAAGATACCCGAAGGAAACTTTGCTTCTGGAGAGCGGCCACTTTTTCTTTTGACAACTGTACATATTTCTTATAGCCTAATTTTTAAGTGCTATTACATTATTATTATTATTATTATTATTATTATTATTATTATTATTATTATTATTATTATTATTATTATTATTATTATGTAATATATATAATACTAATTTTTTTTTAGGAAAAGATAATTTCGGTAACTCTTCCCCAGCACGCGGCACTAAACTCCTTTCCCACCGCTGTATGGGTTTGGTTACAGCAGCACGTACGAATAATTCACACTACTTCCCTAGATATCTATTTACATATCCAATTTTCGTCTTCTCCTTTCTTCCTAACACAGCGAAAAGTTATTAAAATTACCCTTGGAGTGTTTCCTTCACACAGGAGACAAACTGTGACCATGTCATTCGGCCTTCGTTTAAATGCGAGCAACGAAAAACGCAAACAACGGCCACTCTTGGGCAACGGTAGTCACAACGATACACAGAAAGGACATTCGTTACTTTTTTCTCAGCGTTACAATCCAAGGTGGATATTTACTAGTGCTGTTGATCGATCAAAATATTTAATCGATTAACTATTTGAATTTAATCGAATAATCGATAGATTAATCGAGTTTTGATCGAGTTGAAAAAATGTTTTAATATACTGTAATACACAATTATTGTTAAATTTAACTTTTGTCCGGTGATAAGCATAAGTATTAAATGTTGTATATCCGTATATATTGTATCGTTATATTACAAAACAAATATTTTAATTATTTACAAACATATTTATTATAAGGCTTATAATTAATTGTCAATTTCCCGGGAATTTTTGAGACAAACATAAATAACAAAAGTATGTGTGTACGACTAGGTAATATGAGGGAATCGAACCGACGCGACGCCCGAGCGCAACTCCGATTAGCAGACAAACGAGCTAACGCCTGAACTTGTCTATAACTAGGTAGATATTTTTGAAGCGTTGTGTTCAAAGTCCACAGCGTGGTATGGGTTTCATTAACATGTTTCCAGGTCTCAGCCTCTCATTGTGAACTGCGAGTGAACCTCGTCCTTTCTGACGTTTGGGTATTCATCTAATCACGATCTTAATGAAAGGTGAAATTGTAGCAAGCTCGGGCCACAATGTTACGTAAGCTCGTCGCTTAGCGTTTCATTATTGGCAAGCGTCTTCTTGATATTACGTAAATTAGCGCTTCGCCAAGATGTGCTGGCTCCAAATCGGAGCTATCTGGTCAATGAATTGGCCACGCATCCAACAGCGACCAAGAGCAAGGCCAATGAATCAGCAGCAGACGAGAGCAGAACATGCAATCATGCAAGTGTGGCCACTGGAAGAAAAATAGAAGTTTTCTGATTCGGTATTTACCATTGGTTTTGAGTTGTCTAGATGGTAGATGCTTTGTAATGTAGATGTAGTGTTGTAGAGAGTATTTATTGAAGGGCCTAAAGTTTGCGTGTATCATGCATAGGCCTATATTGATGCTAATCTTGAATGTGACCTCTTTGGAATGTAATGAATCAAGTTCGACTGGAGTTACTATTTTACATAATGTGATTGCTGAGTTATCGATTCTTCATATAACATTCAAATGCATGGTGCGATAGTGAATCTGGCGATTTTTCAATATTAAATATTGCCAGTTTTTAGTACTGGGGAGAATGTAACTACCATCATCTTGCAACCTCATTGTACCATCCAGTTCTTGTGGACTAGTAGGCATTGGGCATTCGCCGTAAAAACTTATTACAAAAACAATTTATTTACTTGTCTACGTATTCGGAGTATTTTACGTTCCATGCATGCCATCAAAATTCTACGAAGGAGTTGACAGTGTAAAATGTGTACGTACGCCAGAAAATATTGCCAGAGTGAAAGAAGTTTTTTAAAGAAATCTTCCTTTGTTGTGATCGCTAGTGACAAAGTTAACGAAGATAATGAACGAATGTGCCTTCTTTGATGTTTTGACTTAAGAAATATTATAAATGATTTGTGTGTTGTAAATATAATAATGGCGACATTAAGTTTGTAGTGCATTCTCATAGCCATTCGAATGGCGTCCACAATTATGACTATTATTAATGAAGTAAGATTATAGAAAATAACACAATCTTTTGTTAAAAAAGGGGCATATTCTGAATTTTGTCTAATTTTCTGGATTTATTGTAAAACCATCGCAGCCTTCACATCGTGTTCTCTGGATTTGGTCTACATTACGTTTTTTTTTATCTCCCATGGAATCTGTATCTTAAAATTTTATACGAGAAATGTTATATTATAATAGTACTAAATCGCGCTGAATTTGACAACAGTTTTGAATTCTGTATGTATATTTATTAATACGTAATTTATTTAATAAAATATAATATCGTGATGGAATTAATCTGAATTTTATTGGAATAATAAATAATCCTAATACAGTACTTTTCTATAATGACCACAAATTGCAGAGCCCATACAGCCATTCATTTCGAGTTCTGAATCTTTATTTTCTGGTGTGAATTTGCAAAAAGTATACATTAACTTAAGAACAGCTTGAATTACTGTTTATTTCATTTTCCATAGCAACAATAATGAAGTAATTAAAACGGAAGGTCATGTGAAAATAAACCCCATTCTTTTATGAATAAAACAGTTATTGTTCTATACACTACATGATTACGCAGCCATAAGATGTGATCTAGCAGGCAATGATTCTATAACAGCTGCAATAAAAAGAGAAGAATGGAGAAAAAGATTGGGGAGGCCATGGCCCGAAAACTGGCCGAAGAACCATAGTGTCAGTATGTTTCTATAAACTTAATTTTTAACAGAATTTCGAAATTTCTCAATCTTTTTTTACATTTGAATAACGCTATACTGTATATCTATGTGTACCAATATTAATAACATCTAAATAAACCTACGTAAACCAATTTGGAGAACATTTTGTAGGGCTACATGCATACCAGTCAACGATAACTCCACAATTACTCCTAGATTAATAGAAGATCTTATTGTAATAACACGGCAGACAATATTGTAATAATATGTAAACAAAATTGAGATTTCTAATGTTACCGGAGGAATACATTCTTCAAATGCTTTCTAGATATTCAGCTACACGTAAGAACTACGTTGACAGACGTGTTACTCCACTAAAGCTTTGGGTAGATTCTCATAAAACGTGACAAGCCACTGCATCAAAGTGGCAGGGAAATAACTCCATATTAACAGCTGTGTAATATTTTGTCTGAAATGCAGATAAAGAGTTCTGACAATGATACTTTTACTACCAAAGGCAGTAACGGAGACGGAGACGAGTCATCATCTGAAGGCTTGTCTGAGGTAATTATTTTCAATTTCAATATTATTTTGGCTTATTATGCATTAGATTTTCAGCATTGTTTGATAATATGAAGTATTTTTATAGACATTTGAAATTAAATTACTCTTTTTTTTTCTCTTCACTATTGAAAAAAAATACAATTAGTAAAATCATACTTATTATTGACAGACTTAACTGTTTATCAAAATACAAAAATAATGGTTGTTCTAGTATTGCTGTTTAAGTATATGCCTCTTTGCTTTCTCATTTGAGGCTATATTTTACGTATGTTCCCTATTCATGATTGTTACTTAACGTTTTAATGAGCAGCATTTTTCATGTCCAGAGGTATTATAAACTGTATTTATTAACAAAAAGCAAGTCAAATTGTAACAGTGATATACAAAGTGTACCTGTATATTATAACCTCGATCTCAAGGTAACTTATTTTGACTAGTGAATCTGTTCACTAACTGTGAACATTCGACTGCGGCTGAGCAGACCTCAAATTAGAGTAGTGGTTGGGCTTTTACAGGACATTCACTCTGAGGAAATACCTACGTACCCTGGGAATCTTGAAGGAAATCTCACGTTGCAGAATTTGTAATGAAGAGGAGACAGCCTCTCATCTTCGAATGTCAAGCTCTAGTTACCAGGAGATAACAGACTCCTAGAAATTGTTCATCCAAATGAGAAATTCCCTAGAAAGAATCTACAGTAGTGAATATGATCCTAATCCTTACACAAGGAGCAGATCTATTCACATAGAAAAGATGGAGGTAGGAGAATAATACAATAGTCCAAAGCCTAACACTTCAGGTTGGGGAGAGTAACCCGACTTCTTCAGTATTATTTAATATAATCTGTTGGATGAAATGGTGGACAATAGTAAGCTGTTATTTCGATCTTTGCAAGTGGACAGCTTCAAATACTTTGGGTGAACTATAAGCAGTAACATGAGTTGCTGTCAGGAAGTCAAAAGGAGAATAACAATGGCAAAGGAAGCTTTCAATCGAAAAAGCATTTTTTGCGTACAATTGGAAAAAGAACTAAGGAAGAAACTAGTGAAGTGCTTTGTGTAGATTGTGGCATTGTATGGAACAGAAACATGTACATTATGACGAAGTGAAGAGAAAAAACTATAAGCATTCGAAATATGGAGAAGAATGGAGCGTGTGAAATGGACAGACAAAATAAGAAATGGAGCTGTGTTGGAAAGAGTGGGTGAAGAAAGAATGATGCTGAAACTGATCAGGAAGAAAAAAAGTAATTGGTTGAGTCACTAGTTGAGAAGAAACTCTTTACTGAAGGATGCACTGGAAAGAATAGTGAACGGGAGAAGAAGACTTAAGGGCAGAAGAAGATATCAGATGATAGACGACATTAAGATAATTGAATCATATGCGGAGACTAAGAGGCAGGCAGAAAATAGGAAAAACTGAAGAATGCCGGGTTTTCAGTAAAAGACCTGTCATTTGGCAGAACACTGTGTGTGCGTACGTCTCTCTCTCTCTCTCTCTCTCTCTCTCTCTCTCTCTCTCTCTCATGAAATGACTTTGTAATAGCCCATATGAAACTTTTTGTAAACCTAATGTGAGACTCATGAAAAATTTACATTATTTAGCTTGTTATATTACTGTAATAAGCTCATAATATGTGATCAAAAATTTCCAATAGTTTAAAGTAGAGGATTAAAAAAAGTTTTACCTATTGTAATGAAAGTGACAAGAGTTTCACAGGACAGGCGACGACCCTTCACGATCTTAAGTTTTTAGCCAAGAACTTATCATCGTTGTTCCTGCAATAACTCCTATGTGCAAAACATAAAATTTTTCATTGGGAAGCCGTACATAGAAAACTGTGAATTCTTACATTTTCGAAACAAAGAAATATCATTACATATAGGAGATTTTATTATTTGCTGTATCACTATTTAAGTTATTTAATAGAGCAAAACTTTGAAAATCGATAAATATGTCACATAGGAGTTATTACAGGAGCAACGACGTTATTCTCCTCGTTCTTTCCAAATAGAAATAAAAAATTATTTAATATATTAGGTTATTATTACATTACGCATTGCAGTCTGAAAAAGCAGAAGCGTGTGCTCGGGCGCATTTCAAGTTAGATTTGACTTTTTAGAACATAGGCCTACTACTTTTTTAATTTCAATGTCCTATCGGATGTCTCTCGGCCCTCGGAAGATTGCGCACGTATCGAAAGCAAACGCGGCCGTGCAGTGGACCCGACTTAAACTGGTGCAATGACTAGAGAATTGTATGAATTTGTTAAAGGAGCAAGTTGGTTTCAAAAAAAAAACTTAGTAAACTTAGTCCACTCTTCAGAAAAAAATAAACTCTTTCATGGCGTATTTAGTGCAATTATTTAACCATAACTTATGTAATCATTTAACCATATCTATAAATATTGGTCTACACAGCGAACATGGCTACGGGATTGCAGGCGCTGCTGCTGTTCGGTTACGTGGAGTTCACTGCAATAGCTAGCGCTACCAACGGACGCGTAAAGAACATCGATAAACTGGTAATCACAAAATTATAAAATAAACATTGTGTTTGGAAAATTAAGATATTCCTATGTTCTTTCATTAAAATTGCCTTTAATTAGTTGCAATAATCCTTCACGATATAAATTGCTTCACTGTCATGATTTATAAATCCATCTTTCCCCAGTGTTGGTAACCTTGGGTAACAGCAAGTTGTATGTCAAGCCGTATACGTCACTCAATATGTATACGCCAGTCTCCAATACGCAGGTTCGCTGGGTCGATTAGTGTAACACATAAAATGATTAGAAAATAAACAAATTGTGCACACTGTTTAATTGGGTTAATTGTAAGTCTAACATGTAGGCCTATTTGTTTTAGTAAATTATGCGCGGAACAATTTTCTACAATTTTATTAAGAGACTCTCGTGGCATCTTTTGTTGACAACACAACCCATCCGGCAATCTTCAGATATTTTGTTAATAAGAATTCAACTACCATATATTCACGTCAAAACTGGATTGTATAATCATTGTACTTTAACCTTACCTTGTACAATATGTAATACAGCATTGTATACAGTTTTTCAGCTGTTTGTAGATAGTTTTAAAGTTGTAATTCACTGCTGTAACATTTGAATGATACTATTTACTATTGAATATAAAATTGTAATTGTAAACTGCATAGGACAGTGACGTACCATCATATTCACTAATATACATAGAGCGTAATATCAGTCTAGTATATAGTCACGAAGCTTGAGTTGTGAGGGTGCTAGTAACAATAGACTGTGCCGGTACTATTTCGCATATGAGGCAATATTAGCGATCCTAGTGGCTAGCAACTATCTATGGATGCATATTTACTACGTATTTGTGACTATATACACTGTGGTAATACTATTACCCCATTCAACCATTTTCTTATATTAGTATGCATTATAACTATCTTACTGAAGTAAAAGCATAATCAAATGTTATGTTTTATTTAACGACGCTCACAACTGCAGAGGTTATATCAGCGTCGCCAAATGTGCCGGAATTTTGTCCCGCAGGAGCTCTTTTACATGCCAGTAAATCTACTGACATGAGCCTGTCGCATTTAAGCACACTTAAATGTCATCGACCTGGCCCGGGATCGAACCCGCAACCTTGGGCATAGAAGGCCAGCGCTATACCAACTCGCCAACCAGGTCGACCATAATTAAATGATTTTAATGATTTTAACAATGTTAGTATTGTATAGACAGTGACTTCCACGAGAGAATGTTTGCGTAAATAAGTTAACTGAAATACAACATGTCAGGAACTTGTTTCCACATATGTAATTAAATGTGCTCACTATGTAATTGTACTGCAACCTGAAGATAACCACTAGTGGTTGAAAACGTTAGTTGAATTATAAAACTTTCTTAAAATTAAAACGTTGAAAATGTTTAAAAAAAAAAGTTACAAAAATGTTAATAAAGCTAATATAGCTTAATGATAGACGGGCCCGTTTCGACATCGGTTCAGTGTCATCATCAGTGTGTCTCGAACTGCTGTGGCTCCAGCTCGTCTTGATATTCGATTGCTGTCGTCACTGGTGGGAGTGTGCAGCTCTTACGGTGGTGGAGGTTATTTGTATGTTATTTATTATGAGATCAAATAATGTACATGTATTGAATTGTAATTGTGTATTCAGTATAAGTTGTGGATAATATGTTATTGTGTGGTTGTATATTTCGCATTGTTCTAATATGTTTAATTGTGTGCTTTTTTGTGTGATGTGTAAGAGTAGTATTTCCATATCTGTTTCTATGTTATTGTAATCGTGATTATTGTTAGTAATGTGTTCTGCGTAATTGATGCGATGTATGATTTAGTTATTACTTTAATGTGCTCATTGTGTCTTATTTGTAATGATCTTCCATTCTGGCCTATGTAGACATCTGAACAGCCATTGCATTTTAATTTATAAACTTCTGTTGTTGATGTGATTGTTTAGATATTTCTGCATTGTATTATTTGTTTTCATGTATTTTATTTTTTTAATGGAGCTGCTATTTTGTGTGTGTTGGTATGTTATGTATTTATTCTCGTGTGTTGGTTTGATATGTTTTTGTTTTGTGTTTTATTAGTATGTCTATTATATTAGAGTTGTATCCATTGTCGTGTGTTATAATTATATTTTATTGTTTTTTGTTCTTCAATGTAGTTGTCATTGTTCATTGGTATATTAATTATTTAAATGACATCGCAATAAATTTCTCTCATTAGTAAAAGATAAGTTCAATTATTTTATCAATTGATAATAAAAAAAATATTATTATTATTATTATTATTATTGTTATTGTTATTGTTGAATTGACATTTATCCATAGCTTATTTAATTTCGTTCGTTAGACACGCTTGAAGTCTTACAGCATGACTAATTCCTGTGAAGAGTTACACGCAATCATAGGGTTTCCCTCAAATAACTTGTCACTTTTTCCTTAAAAAAAAAAAAAAAAAAAAAGAAAAGAAAAAAGAACTTGCGTGACTTTCGGGATATTTTCTCGCGTGTTTATTTCGCGGTCGCGGGTAACCGCTAAATATTGGACGAAGTATTACTGATAAACGATATACAGTATTAATTCCTGTTTCATGATTGTCATACTTGCAAATAATCTAGAACTGAGAAACAACGATCCGTTCTCCCCTCCACAGTAGGTTTATCTACTTTGAAACCAATTTCATTTCGAAATTGTTGAAAACATGTTTATCTGGTGGGAACTGGCTTTTTTTTTCTTTGATATTTTGTCTTCACTTCTCACTTTTGAATATCATACCTCTCAGTTTTGTACATCATAGCTGCGTCAAACTGAAAAAATAAATAAATAAATAGATAGATAGATAGATAGGTAGGTAGATGGATGGGTGGGTGTATGGATGGGTGGATGGATGGATGGATGGATGGATAATCGAATCTTATCCATGATCGTAAGATTGAGAGGTTAAACGTTTATTCTGTAATGATATACAAAAATGATCTCTCTTCTATACTATTAATATTATTGGGCACAGGTTGCGAATTAACAGGGGGAAGGGGGCTTTTCCCCCCTGTTGGAAAGTTACCCCCTCTCATAAATTCATATTAACATTCCTGCCAGGGATAACTTCTATCCCTCCTCACAAAATATATTTGTTTTAATACAACTGTACTTTATAAAGTATAAAATAAGCAAAGAAAATACATGATGTATTATCATCACCGGCAAGCTGACAATCTTATCTTAAGCCTGCTCATGGATATAATTATTATTAGGCCTATGATCAAGATGCAAGGCTAGCAACTCAATGCAACCAAGCGTTGAGCCGTATCGAATGAGGATAATAATAAATTTTTTGTATGGTATTCTCTATCTAGGATTCTATCCCCCCCACCATCAGAAATCTTAATTCGCACCCTGCTTGGACATACATCCGCAAATTTATAATTCTTGAGGTGTGTCTTATGGTGTTACCGACTATGTCATCTATTATCGGCATAAAGAATTTTGAATATGAATACTTTGTATGCACTGTTTTCTACTATCAGTAAATTTAATTCCATATTTGCATTTCAATGCTTTTCACTTCTGTCATTGTTATTTCTATTGTTTATTTTTTGTGAAGTAGTTTAATTGGTCTACAGAGTTTGGTTGAGAAAGGCCTTGAATTTTCCGCACTATATTATTTTTTTTTAATTTGTCATATAATTATAATGGTATGTATGATGTAACGAACATGTCTCATCATAAATGGTTTCTTCTCTCTCTAAAATGCCTGCTTGTACTGGCTACATCCAGTATTGCTTTCACATCTCCACTCTAACATTTCTGTCTCCTGACCTACACTGTTGGGTACAGTACTTCCTTCGGCACTGCACCTAACCGCATATTTAATAGTGTCATCAGTTAAGCTAGGT
Source organism: Periplaneta americana (assembly GCF_040183065.1). Classification (NCBI taxonomy): domain Eukaryota; kingdom Metazoa; phylum Arthropoda; class Insecta; order Blattodea; family Blattidae; genus Periplaneta; species Periplaneta americana. The sequence continues at coordinate 116,755,963 of NC_091118.1, read as the reverse complement.
CCTTTGTTTTCCCAACAATTAAATCATTGTCTTTAAGAACTAATGTATGTTAGTTAAACTTCTTTTTATAAAGTCTGCAAAGAATTCTGACGTCTCTTTATTTTTTTCCTTTTTGTACTTACTACTTCGTGAAATTACCATGTTGGCAACCCTTATTCTTTACGTCTTATTTCCTTCTGAAAAAATATACGCAAAAACTACTAAGCGCATTAAAGTCCATTAATTGTTTTTATTTTTTGTATGTTTCATAATACCATGTGATGAGAAACTTCATAATTCTCAGTACTAGGTGACCATTTTGTTTGTGGAACGCAAACAGCGGCGCTGTGATCTTTGTTCTTACTCTGTGGAAAAGAGAAAAACATACGTAGTCTGTGATTAGAATAAGAGAGCGATCGTACAGCACAGGCGACGTAACAGCTGCGCGCTGTGTATTAGTACAAGTAACTGCCGTGCCATAAACAATGATCGGGCAATAGGTCTATACAAAAGCAATATTTTATTGTTTATTACTTTTAAACTTATTTTATTAAGCATGTGTTTTGTTTATAGAAATAAAATAAAATAAAATTGAAGTGTTATCAAGTAAAATATCTTTGAGTAGGGTTTCCATATTGAGATTTAAATTTGTTTCACATTCACAGAAAAGAAGGATCCTCATAATTCGCAATTCGAAGTGTATCTGAATCACCAGCTGCAGTATGGTCGCAAAAATCTACATTTCCCAATGGTTGTAGAACTTCCGGACTCAGTTCATTAATTTAAAGTTTACTTGCATCGTACATTAGCGAGAAATTTGATAACAATGTAAAAAAAAAAAAGTTTGCCATTGATCACAAAATCTGTTTATTTTACGCCAGATTTGATGTGTGGCCCACTGTGGACCTTCTCAATTGGCAATACTCAAACGGCGTTATGACACAGACATTTTATCAAGGAAACATAAGTTCAGTCTTTGTGCTGTAATTTCTCTAAACTCTTGGACAGTTTATGATCATGTTAAATGTTTGTGAATCGTTTCATCTGGAAAATATGCTATTTGTCACGGAAAATATAGCATCATTATAAAAATCACCCAATGTCATATGATCTAAATCAGTTAAACTATTTTCTTCTTTAAAACTGAAAGTCAAATAATACTTAAACCACATTTATGCGTTAATATTTTCCAAACACATTATCAATAGAAATATGATTCAAATTGAAAAAATAATCTTAAAGCATAATTTTTTTGGATTACAGATATCTACATTAATTATTTTGAGCAATTAACATGTTCCTGACCTTTCGGGAGATTGAGCAAGAAGCGACATAGTACCTACCGTAATACAGGGTTGTTTCCGACCTCTGATAACGAATTTGAATGACGTCATGTGCATCAGGAATCACACCGACAGCTGAATTGCTGCGAAAGGTGACAGACCATTAGTGAGTGATTTCATAATCAGAGTGCACGGTGTATCATAGTGGCAATGCCCAAGAAAATGGAGCCTTTTTGGGAGGGGTACATAACAACCCTTTCCGATACCAAGTACAGTGAAGTGAAAATCATAGGAGCTTGCAAAAAACCTGATTTCGTTATTTCCAAGAAAGACAGCTTGTGTGTACCTAATAAGACTGGCAAAGCTCGGATGGGATTAATTCCAGAGTGTAAAAAGCAAGCAAATCCACCCCCGTCACAAATCGCCGCACCCCACGAGATGATACAAATTAATTCCATTTGAGCTCTACCAATCTTATAAGCACACAGAAGATGCCGAATAACGAAACCTTGTTTATTGCAGACTTCTTTTATTTTCACTTAACTATACTTGGTATCGGAAAGGGTTATGTACCCCTCCAAAAAAGGTTAGAGTTTCTTGGGAATTTCTGCTGTGAGTCGCCGTGCACTCTGAGATCACTCACTGCTGGTCTGTCACCTCGAGCCACAGTTCAGCTGTCGTGTGACTCCTGATGCACATGATATCATTCAAATTCGTTATCAGAGATCGGAAACAACCCTACTTTGAGGTTGCCATCATGGAATAATATAAGGTCCTCCATATATGATGCTTCTCCACACCACAAGCTCAGCGACATTTCTGTTGTACGTCTCGCACAGTTACAGAAAAATCGGTCCCGTTTCCTCAGTAGTAACTTTAGTTTCTAAGCCCTATGTAGCCGAGAATATGTCTAGAAAAGAACAAATTCAGCTCACCTGTATTACAAGAGATGCTCAAGAGGATGCAACATTATGTGAACGAAAATAATAATAATAATAATAATAATAATAATAATAATAATAATAATAATAATAATGAAGTGAATAGATCAGGTCTCATTTTAAATGTTTTGAATGTTGGCTATTAGTTTCAGGGGAGTATAGATTTATATGAGAATTTAATACAGTATATAATGTAAATAAAAGTATGAGAAGACATTTAAAAATGACGTCAGAAATTCAAGTAAATATACACAATATTGTCTTCAAACTAACTTAAAAGCATGGGTGTAAGATAGTTGTTGAGATCTTAAGATGAAAAAAGACTGGAAACAAGTCGCATAAAATTTCTGGCACCACTATACTCGCATGGGGTTACACTAAAACAAAAATCCTAAGGACAGATTTAAGAAGTCATTTTTCGAGTAAATAATTTAGTTCCAGAAATAAGTGAGCATAACTAGAAATACAATGAGATTGCCATGTGCTAATTTCTTTGGCAAGCATCGGATTTTAAATCTCAAGAAAAGCGTGAACTGGTAGACTCAAATTAAGGTTAAAAGATTAGGGGCCATATTAATACACATTCTTAGCATGGGCTTCCGGTGGATGATCAGCGAACTAACGTTTTTCTTATTCATAAACCAGTGTTAGCGATATGATGTGGTATGAATCCTGTACAAGTAATCAGTCGATAGCCGGGGCTAGTTTAGCACGCTCGTAGCGCGGGCTAGCGAAATGTCTATGCATAGCACCATACATGTTTCGCTTCGAACAGGTCTTCTAAGGAGATTAGGGGTGCTATTCATAGATATTTCGCTAGCTTGCGCTACGAGCGTGCTAAACTAGCCCCGGCTATCGACTGGTTACTTGTACAGGATTCATATATATCATATCATACATATCATATTATATCGCTAACACTGGTTTATGAATACGAGAAACGTTAGTTCACTGATCATCCACCGGAAGCCCGCGCTAAAAATGTCTATGAATATGGCCCTAAATGTTTCGCTCCGAACAGGTCTTCTAAGGAGACGATTAAGCAATTACTCCGTAAAACTTAAGCTATAGCTCTAAGACCGTTCGGAATATAAGTAAAACAACATCGATACAAAGTATTAGTAGATTGTTACTAATGATAGGCGTATGTGTATCACGAATTATGAAACAATGTCCAGACAGATAGATATATTTGCAGTTTGTGAAAAACTAGAACTTTTCAGAATTTTCATTTTAATCTTTTAGGCCTACACAAACATTATGTGCAATGCATCTTGCAGAATGGCTTAGAAATAAACTTAACTTTCTTTCCACTACTGTATGTATGTGAATAATTCTAGGATGGTTCTGTGAAAATATTATAATTCTTCAACACCTGAAGTACTGAGGCCGCCCAGTGTATTGAGAACATGTACTTAACAAACAAAAGTTGCATATTTCTAGTTTTTTAAATCGTCTAATATTGTGTAATTCAAGAGTGTGATTCCAAAACGCGTTAAATCCAATTTTATGAAAGGACTGGGTTAGTTTTGTTATCCACCGGTCTACGGACTGAGCGAATTTTCAACTGATATGGACAATAACACAAACTTTTAGACAGAGATTGGCATTGTTTTGGAATAATACAAGCTTAAATATAATTATAGATGTCTCAAACGTAATCATATAATATGTAGAAATCATAAAAATGGCCAAATGGACTGAGATAGTTTTGGAATCACACTCTTCAATTGCAGTCATAACCTATACTGCTGAAGAATTCGAAAGTTAATATCAGCGTTACAAGTTTTACTATTTAAATTTAGTAAGGAAGAGCTTAAGATTAAATATTTTAAATTTAGTTTCTTATGTCAAAATACGTTTCCAAACCCCTGAAAAATGACATTTCATTTACCTCATATTATAACCATAGTTATCTACAGGGGCGGCCGGTACTTATGTGCTCATGTGCTACAGCACATAATAAAACCTCAAAAATATTTGTTTAATTTAAATAGTTACCGTATGTTTCCATTCTATATTGTTAAAGCATTTGAATCGTCCGCCTTGACACGTTTCATCATTCACCCTCCACTGTAGTGCGAGATGTGCTAAGCACAGGAAAGATTCGACATGGAGAAATGCGCGTGCTTGAGTTGCCCTTTTCACTTCCCCGCAAGCACCGAAAACCTCATCAAACTGCTGTCCCTTCTGTGCTCACCAAAGAGTAGCCAGAACAGAATAGCCAACTTATGTATTTAGTACCTAAAACTTCATTTATTAAAAATGTATTTAAATATGAAACATTTATTTTTTGTATTAGACATGTGGTTTTTATCCATCGTTTTCAATTCTTCTAGTTCATAAAATTAGACATATATCCAGGTTGATGGCACTTAAGTGTGCTTAAATGCGATAGGCTCATGTTGGTAGATTTACTGGCATGTAAAAGAACTCCTGCGGGACAAAATTCCGGCACACTGGCGATGCTGATATAACCTCGGCAGTTGCGAGCGTCGTTAAATAAAACATAACATTTTTCAATACTAAGGTGATAGATAAGTTTGCCAACAGGAGGAAAAATGGACGTTAATTTTAGTTATTAGGATGAGTGCTATTATTATTATTATTATTATTATTATTATTATTACTATTACTATTACTATTCTTGTTGTAGTAGCACATACGTTTAAAAAGTCACGAGCCGCCACTGGTTATCTATCAGTCCGCTTGAGAGTCGTTAGGATTTAATGTTATGTTGATGATCCGCGGTGCGTTTTTAATTTTCAAAAAAAGACCGCAGTCACATGGGCTTATATCTGGTAAATTCGGTGAATATTCGAAGACTTCCACTTTTCTAATAGACGGATCATCGTTTCGGCCACAACTTCTAATCACTAAATTGTGCACCAATATGCCTGGATTAAATTCCAAATCTCTCCGCAGTGCATTTGAAGAGAAGGCATGTCACTGTTGATAGTGATTCGTCCGTCGGATGGGGACGTTAAGCCTGGCGGCCCCCTTGGTGCTATTCGACAGGAGTAGGCTACGTGCCGGCACCAGGTTGCCCCTTCTCTCTTCCTCACCATCATCCTCACCCATTTTCTACTCTACATTTACACGAACACTTATACATACACTCATCAGTACAAGACATAATTCTTTACAGATACATATCATGTATAACGTGGCCCGCCGAAGTGGTGTGCAACTTGAAAATGGGTCACAGTCCTGTCATCTATCCGCAGTAGCGGAACCCGAATCACATACAGTGAAGTGGATAGACATTAGACACACACACTTGTTTCGGCCACATTACAACGAAAGTTATCGTGTAACCTGTAACACAACAGCCTCAACTCGAGACACGGTCAATTAAGACGTTTTGTTCGACGGAAATTATGTATTCCAAGAGTACAGAGTAATCAACTGTAGTTTTCTGTTAACGCTGTTCTTGCATAGATAACTGTTCTTAAATATTATACCTACTTAATAAAATCCCTTAATGTTATAAATATACAACCCCTTACCATAAAATTAATTATCAAATGTAAAGATAATTTCGGTCAATTTTAAAATTTCTATTTAATTTTTCTCAAAAGCATTTTTTGACATTAACGCTATTATTGCACCAGTTCCTCAATTATAACACACAATAATCCTTGCTTTCAGTGCATCCTGCTTTGCTCGGTAGCTTTGTAGGCGAGGTAATTCTAATGTTTTTTAACATGGACTTAAATGAGCGTAGTTATGTGTCACTCATTGTGATGCAATTGAGAAAGACATTGCGTTCATTACGTTCCAGATGCAGTCTGGCTATTTCCATGAGCTGTCAAGTTTTAACTGCTTCAAGACTGTGTGGTATTCAACGAGTGTAAAATTGTCTCATTTTTAATTTCTGCTTTAATAATAATTGTATGGACAGTCCACTTTGCAATACCAAGTCTTTCCGAGAGTTCCACACATGTTCAGCATCTGCCTTTATCCAGAAAATGTCTTCCAGCCGCAACATAGACTTCATTTGTAGCAATGGGTCAATTATCGCCCTGTTACGTATGGTGGATCTTCTCCCTTTCGAAGGGCAACAGTCCGATATCACAGAGAATCCTGTTGTGAATTTTTTGTAATGCCCCAAAACGTCGAATTTTAATTCTGTCTCGAGCAGCATGAATTTGTAAGAGGCATCGTTGTTAGTACCCACTTACTGAATATCCTTTTAGAAGAGTATTGCTACTGAGGATGGAAGCCGACGAAATTACTAATAAATGTATGATATTTTTTTAATAATAATTACTATATTGCATACTACTTGTACTAGATTTAGATTATATTGCATTGAAATCATCGGCCCGCTTCGACAACACTTTCTGGCTTGTTGAGGCGTTTCGTCGATTCACATAGGCTAATGAATGTGTGGTGTTGTGATTAATTATCTATTTCTTAACCCTTTCTGACCTGAATTTTTACATACATTATGATTTTCTATAATTGTGGGTGCACAAGGTCATAGAGACACCATGGAAAAACAATAAAACTAAGCAATCCTCTTCCTAATAACAGCTGGCCAAGGAACTGGTGGGTGCTGCACTCTATCCGTACAGAACGAAACTACTTCTGAGGATATCAAACGGAAGTATCAGGCAAATCATGAGCCAGAGATTACAGAAATGTTAGTGATTCCAAATGGACTCTCGAGCGGAATGATTAAAAAAACTAGGTCTACCTGTACTACTTTCCATAATGTCTAACAGGGGATGCAAACATTCCCAGGAGACTGAGGGAGAATAATTGCTATTCAACCAACGGCAGAGGTCACATTTCAGACTTATCTTGAAGTCTGACGGAGGTATAATTCTTCAGGCCGCCCAACTTCAAGATAAGAGTGGGATGTGACTTCTGGCATTGGTTGAACGGCAAATATCCTTCTCCCTCTGCCTGGCGGCAATGTTTACATCTCCTGTCAGACATTATGGAACGAAGTATAGTCAGTTGTCATAGCTAGCTGTAGCGGCCTCCAAGAACAGGTTTCCTTTTCATATTCTGTTAGAAAAAAAACTTCGGAATGCCATGTTTTTCATAATGTGCTTACAACAGTGAAAATATTTTAACCTCCCATTTGAATAGTTTTCCTTCTTTCTCTTCAGTACGTTCTCGTTTGGAATATAGGAAGTATGAAGTTAGGCCACCGGCGTAGCTCAGTCGGCTAAGGCCGATCCGAAGTTGCGTTCGGGCTCGGGTTCGATTCCCGCTTGGACTGATTACCTGGTTGGGTTTTTCCGAGGTTTTCCCCAACCGTAAGTCAAATGTCAGGTAATCTATGGCGAATCCTCGGCCTCATCTCGCCAAATATCATCTCGCTATCACCAATTTCATCGACGCTAAATAACCTAGTAGTTGATAGAATGTCGTTAAATAACCAAGTAAATAAAAAGTATGAAGTTATGTGGCGGGAAATTTAAATTGTTTTCATTTTAATTCAACCGTATCAGTTGTGACTCGACCGCCGTGGCATGCATGCATAGCAAAAATAGCCTATGTACAGTGTGGAACGTAATTGTTGAGCGGGCGAAAATGTTTCCAGATCTGTACCGCGATTCGTAAGAGGCTATAGTTTTAATTCCATCTCAGCAAAGATGAATGTAGTGTTTAAACAGAAAAGAGAAGCGAATATCTCAACATAATATGACCGAAAACTTTCGGCTCGGAGAATGCGCAGTGTGACACTCTTTGACTTAGAAAAAAACTCGAGTCGCTCTACTCTTATGTCTCTCATTGTACAGTAGTGGCAAAAAAAAAAAACCGGACCGATCCTTATAGCTGATTTCAGAGCCTTGTTCACTCCAGAGCACGATAGACTGGTAACTAAGACTTTCGTGGTTCGATTCCTGCCTGGGAAGGAAACTTTTTTTTGTTCCTTATTCAAATTTATTCGCAATACTTTTCGATTGCTGGTGAAATTCATGTTCTGGGAATAATAAGTTAATTAAGTAGCAAAATATCGCTGCAATAGAAAAGTATTGGGAATAAATTTGAATAAGGAACAAAAAAAAAAAGTTTTCTTCCCAGGCAGGATTCGAACCACGAAAGTCTTAGTTACCAGTTTATCGTGCTCTGGAGTGAACAAGGCTCTGAAATCAGCTACAAGGGTCGGTCCGGTTTTTTCCCCCCCCCCATTACTGTACATTATTATGTGGTCGCATCACTACGGGGATTGCAGTGTAATATGGTTATCGCACAGAGAGCGATATAAAACGTAATGTGTAATACAGTTGAGTCGACCGCCGCCGTACTGAGTGGATGTGTCACGATTGTTTTTAGGATGCTTTTGTGTGCTGTGATGCTGTTACAACTACTTTAATAAACACGAGTAGCATGATGCTATATTGTTTATGCATGTTTTTTCGCTACCCTACCATATCCTACCTGACTAGTACATCTACTACCCTTTCAGTTAGACATGCACATACTCTGCTCTTTGAAATAGCATGATGCTGTGTCGTTTATGGATGTTTGATCCCTATCCTATTCTACCCTACTAGTACACATAACTTGCCCTTCCTTTTGCATATTTAAAAATTCCGAATCGCGCCCGCATTCTCACAAAAATAAATAGTTACCATGACTTATGCCCCAGCTCTCTATTATTATTAGCTTACGGGATCCTGAAGAAAATAGATATGAACTGAAATAAACGAGGCTGTTTGAAACCTTCATGTGAAACGAGTCAGTCGGGATAGGAGAAGAAATGTCGGAAGGAAGTCGAATAGGAAGAGGAGTACGACAAGAATGTCCTTTATCACCTACCCTTTTCAACATCTAAGTTACTTTGAGGATTTAATGAAGAACTGTTTTCAGAACATGGGAGGGATGATAGTAGGAGGAAGAATAAAGTGCATAAGATTTGCTGATGATACGGCGTTGTTACCAGAAGAGGAGATGATACTAAGGGACATGCTACTGGAGCTAAATGACAGCTGTGAGCATTATGGGATGAATATAATTGCAAACAAGACGAACATCATGGTTATCGGAAGAAAAGCGAATAGGATAAACGTGCGAATTCAAAACGAGGCAGTAGAACAAGTGGACAGCTTCAAATTCTTGGGGTGTACTACTGTATAAGCAGTAACATGAGCTGCTGCCAGGAAGTCAGAAGCAAAGGAAGCTTTTAATAGAAAAAGGCATCTTTTACAGACTCGTAGAAAAAGGAATAAGGAAAAGACCAGTGAAGTGCTTTGTGTGGAGTGTGGCATTGTATGGGACAGAAACATGAATGTTACGACGAAGTGACGAGAAGTGATTAGAAGCATTTAAAATGTGGATCTGGAGAAGTGGAACGTGTGAAAGGGTCAGACAGAATAAGAAAGGATCTAAGTAAAGATTAATTTTTAATTTTTGGTCCTATAGAATATATCTGTTGTCACCATATAAGAAATGAAGCTGTATTGGAAAGAGTAGATGAAGAAAGTGTGATGCTGAAACTGTTCAAGAAGAGAAAAAAAAAATTGACTGGGACACTGGCTAATGAATGAATGCACTGGAAGGAATTATAAACGTAAGAAAAGTTCGAGGCAGAAGAATATATCAGATGATAGACGATATTAAGATATATGAATCATATGCGAAGACGAAGGTGGAAAATAGGAAATATTGTAGAATGTTGGGTTTACTGTAAAAGATCTGTCCTTGGGCAGAACACTCTCAATGAATTAATGATATACAATACATATACACAAAAAAAAATATCAAGCTTCAAACTTTTTCTGAAGTTCCTTCAATGGAACGGTGACAGTGGAGTGAGACAAGTGACCAACAGGCTTGGAGCTCACGTAAATTCTTCCACACAGCCCATAATTCCCTTGCAAGGACACGCTATTTTGTAAATTTTAATTCTTTCTTCTATTTCCTTATTGATTGATTAATTAATTCATAATATTCAATTTTATTGTTTCTAACAGTTCCTTTCTTTATTGTTGCATACACAAGGTGTAATTTGGCGTATTTGAAGTATTTCAGAATAGTTATTTATGTAACTATTTTCTTGTAAATTTTTTCCAAATGATAGATGGGATTATATTACTATAATTTATTATTATTATTGTTATTATTATTATTATTATTATTAGTCCATGTATTGTGGGTCCCTATCACCACGGCATGGCGCGTCCTTAGGTTGTGGGTAGAGGAGACTGCCTCCAGATATGGAGGGTAGCTGCGAATATATTGAATAAGCAGTCGGCTGATAAGGGGTGGTCCTCCAGCTTGGGGGTTGGGCGAAGGGCTAACAACCCATCACCGTAAAAAAACAGCTTGTTACGAATCCATACAATAAGGTTTGAGATGGGCAAGGCATGTAGCATGTATGGGCGAATCCAGAAATGCATATAGTGTGTTAGTTGGGAGACCGGAGGGAAAAAGACCTTTGGAGAGGCCGAGACGTAGATGGGAGGATAATATTAAAATGGATTTGAGTGAGGTAGGATATGATGATAGAGGCTGGATTAATCTTGCATAGGATAGGGACCGATGGCAGGCTTACAGTATGTGAGGGCGGCAATGAACCTGTGGGTTCATTAAAAGCCATTTGTAAGTATTATTATTATTATTATTATTATTATTATTATTATTATTGTAGATAATGTATTTATACTCGTAAGTTTTTTTATTGTACGTCTTTATTTATTTATTTTTTTGCATGTCTGTTTTGGTAGACTGATTTAATGGAATACAATGATTTTCAAGCCAAAAGATGTAGCCTACATATTCAGTACCTCATAATCCACTTTCAGGTAATGACTGTTTCTTATTATCGTTTTGAGTTGGATTTGTTGCGGCTGGAGTGGCGTGTGGGTTTTGCATATTATTAGCTTCAGTCGGTCTCGAATCTCACTCTGTTACACGGTGTCTGTTTTTGTATTGCTCTGTACTAATTCATTGTCCGCCTTCACCGAGTTTCGCGGCCTCTACGCCCCCCCCACCCACACTTGTTTGCGGGACTCCTTTGATTGCTCGGTCGACTTGTTGGGCTTCTTTTGACGTCAGAGTCTTCTTGATTGCTAGAGTCTATACGAGGACTGTGGTTCGATTCCTGCATACAAACTGCTGTCCTTCAGCACTTGAGTTGTAATTCAGTTTCATAGTTTTTGGTGAATGGCGCATATTGATATGTTAGCAATCTTTTCATGACAATGTCGGAATGATACAGCAGTAATGTAGAAGTTGGAAAATAAGATAGCAGAGCATACCCAGTTCCGCCCCGTCGCGGTGCGCATAGTGTTGTGCGATCTAATGAGAGACAGAAAACAATCTGGAGAACTACAGTGTCATGTGCAGAATAAACTGATGATAGAGAACTGGTCACATGATATAACTAGGGCTCGAAATGGACGTTTTCACGAACCGAAATGCTCTGCTGTTTTTTCTCTGTAGATATAGTGACGTCGATGACGACAACGTCGGAATGTATGACCAATTAGAGTGGTCGTCAGCACTCGCTGAAATGAGCAATGGGTAAGCGGAGCAACTTGATTTGCCCCGTCGTTTAGCAGGAAGAGGTAGAGAGCTTATCCGCTAGCATCCACGAATGCACGCTGGTGCTGTAAGAGACCTGCGGGTAGAACCACTCGTACGAACAGCAGACGAATAATTGTGGGACAGAGTACTAGATGCATGGGAGGAGGTGGCCACGGATGTAGACCTATTTCATAATCTTGTGTGCTCCATGCCGCGCAGAATGAGTGCAGTTGTTGATGCAGGTGTTTGTCCCTACACAGGCCTTTTTTTTTTTTTTTTTTTTTTTGGTTTATATATGTTTTTGCATAATTTTTGTTTATTTATATTTGATGTGCTTCTGATTTTTGAGGAAGCAAATAAACCATTAATTTTGTATACAGGCCTAATAATAGCCCACGAATGATGGGCTATAATATTTTTGCAAAACTTTCATAAACAAGTTTATTAACAAATCCCACTAACACTTAAATAATTTCAAGGGAAAAATTGTTCCGGGACCAGGTATCGAACCCGGGACCTTTTGGTTTAACGTACCAACGTTCTACCAACTGAGCTACCCGGGAACTCTACGCTGAGTGCACACTAACTCTGTGTGACTTAAATTGTGGTTTTATGTTAACGAACAGTGACACAGAGTTAGTGTGCACTCAATGTTGGTTGCTTGACGGTTGTCAGCCCACTTTGAGGTCTGTGGATATAGAGGGAAAAATTGGATCGGTGTCTGATAGAGTTCCCGGGTAGCTCAGTTAGTAGAGCGTTGGTACGTTAAACCAAAGGTCCCGGGTTCGATACCTGGCCCGGAACAATTTTTCCCTTGAAATTATTCAAATCAACTTTACAGGGAGTTATACCTGAAAGCTTGATTTGCCCACTAACACTTGTCATTAAAAATATGAAATAATAAATAAAATAACAACCCTGTCGGGAAGCGAACTTATAAATCTCTAGTTCGGAAATCAGAAACCTTACCCTTACGCTACACCACCTCGTAACACTTGCTGCATTGTAGAATAATCAATATAAAAGAATCAACCGGAACAAACATCACAGCATTGCTTTCGAACGCAATGGGTTTACTCGTGTGAACCTGACTTAAAAACTTCACATTTAAACTACAAAGTGTCAGCCCATTGTTTTTGAAGCCAATTGTAAATGCCAATCCTTGCCCAATTCTTCAACAGTTCCCACCCTACGATATTCATATTCATATTTATTATCATCATACGGTTTTCAGGTAGTGGTTTCCCTCACATTTCTACATACAGTCCACCACTACCCTTGATTACATTCAATCACATATCCTAATATATTTCTCCTATCATCTTTATCTCCCCATATCTTCCAATTACCTAAAGTTAAACCCTATTTCTGTCTATTTCTTCCTCCACCCTTTCTGATGTACAGTATCAACTCTTCACCTTTTTTATCTTCCCTCAATCCCATTCCCGAATACTATGCAATACTGTCTACCTTTCTTTTACATACAAACATTCTCGTCTACATCTACTCATCCATCTCTATTACTATCATTGTCATCTTTCATTACTGTTATCCCTAATTTTCTGTTTATCTTAAATTCTTCTTACCCCTACGATATAAGTAAACATAATCCTCTTTATTCGTATTGTTATACACTAGTTTTTTTATTTTGATAAGGTGGTAGACAGAGATGTAGCAGCATGTATACCTTCCCTCTTTGTGTGTACAAGGAGACACGAACACCAGTATGCTAGGATCTATCTTTATCAATATATCTGAAAATATTGTGTCGCTAAAATACAAACCGTAAATTGCTTTTATTATAACATTTTACGTGTTTTTTTCGCTAAACATAATAAGAGAGTTAAAATTAGTATTTATCTTTTTTCTTATTCTCTTGTTCTTTTCGTTATGCCCTTCTGTATCTTTCTCGAGCCTCTTTAAATGTTATCCAACTTCCACACTGTCTTCCATGTTTTTTTTTATACAGCAACCTGTAAGCAGGGTGTGAATTAAAATTTCTGATGAGGGGAGATAGAATCCTAGACAGAGAATACCACACATAAAATTATTATTATCCTCAATCGATTACGGCTCAACGCTTGGTCGCACTAAGATGCTTGTCTTGCATCTTGATCATAATAATAATTATATTCATGAACAGGCTTAAGATAAGATGTGTAATTCCTAAGTTATTGATTGTTGTCAGCTTGCCGGTGATGATAATATATCATTATTATTTTCTTTGCATACGAGTACTTTATGAAGTACATATACTCGTGTTAAAACAATATTATATTTTGTGAGGGGGGATAGAAGTTATTCCTGGCAGGGATGTTAATATGAATTTATGAGAGGGGGATAACTTTCCAACAAGGGGGAAATCCCCTCATCCCCACCCCCGTTAATTCGCACCCTGCCTGTATGCTGCGGTACGTGAGCAGTTTATACCAGCCTCAAACAATTTTATAGAAGAATAACTCTTACCACACTCCGTCTAGCTGTAAATACAAATTCAACAATGAATTCTAATTAAATACAGCTGGTATTAACATTTACATAAAGAACGGATAGGAATTCCTTCTCGTATTCGTGAAAATGGACATTTCGTGGTTTGATTCGACCAAGGAGCTGGAGTATTCATATTTTGCACCTACACCATAAATTCACGCTCGATTTAGACTGGGTAACAACGGAATTGCAACAAATAAGAGCCATAGCATAGGGTTCCCATATGTCCCGTAAAATAGGGATCGTCCCGTTTTTCGCTAATTCGTCCCGTTGTCCCGAGAAAAGTCTTCGGAACAGCTTTCCGTCTCATATTTTAGAGTTCTAAACTGAGAAAAAATGGAAAAGTTACAATGTCTGTTCTGCATTACAAATTACAAACATAGCACATCATTACATTGTAGATGGACTATTGTCAAACAATTATTGTGAGTTATTATAATTTCTGAAGGCGAGTGATGGCAACACCAAACGTTTAGATGAAGTCTGGGTGGATCTTTTTAAAAGTGCTGAAGGAGAACTCTCAAATTTGAAGAGGGTATTGGAGTCCATTATGTGTATCCCTGGAACAAATGTGTGTCGAAAGATTATTTTCTCGCATGAACGCTCTATAGACTGATGAGAAAAATAAATTGTCTGTAAAAACAGTAAAATCAGAGTTTGTTGTAAAATCATTCTTCAGTGAGGATTGTGTTGTTTTTCATACATGATTCTTAAAAATAAATAATTGTTAAGTGAAATTAATTCTTCAGATAAATATTGCAAGGGCAACGTGGATTGATTTATAAAAATATTGTCGGTGAGTAATGTATTTTGTAGCTATTTCTTTAATAACTTAGTAGAAACAATTTGAAGCCAACTTACATAAAGAAGCTTAAACTTAATACAAATATGCTCCCTAAAAATTTTGTTTACTATTTGTTTACTTACTCTTAAGTCATTGACTGAAAAAAAATATATATATATTTGTCCATTAAAGATCTCTTTAAGACTTACCTGAAAAAAAAACAAAATTAATTGTAAAATTACTTACTCATAGTTAGTCAAGTGTTTGTGTAGTGAACTTTACTTTACACACACTTTGAAAGATTGGCATATTTGATGGGTGCGCATACTAAACTAACTTAGTGAAAACTGATGAGTGTTCCGTATTTTTTTCCAGTATATCTGAAAACCTTATCGTAGCATGATGTAGCGCACTCTCAAACTAATTTAGGATCGCGAGTGGACTTATCGCGTTTTGAAACGATGCTCATTTATTTCTTCACTCGATTTCTGTAGTGCTAAATCAAATGTAGCGCCCTCTGCACTCATCATTTCTTAATGCATCTCTGCTCACGCGTTCGTTATGCAATCGGCAGTGAAATAACTGTAAATGAAACAAAAGACGAACATGGAAATTAGTTGTGATAGCGGGAGACATGAAGGCGACACGCAGCCGGGACGTGCGGTACGAGCCCTGCAACTCCACTGAGGTACGAGAGAGCAGCTACGTGATAACAATCGACCCCAATTCGTTATTTTACTATCCTCAGATTTGCAGTTGTTACAAAGCATGTGAAGGTGCGGGTAAATTATTTAATAGATCTACATTATGGAAAAAGTTTGATATTAAATTCGGATTTGTGTTTACCTTATTAGATTGATTGTTCTTATTTTCATGGGTTTTTTATTTGTTTTATAAATATGAAGTAGTGTATTGAAGTGAAATTAATCAACAGCGATACAGCATGGTTATTTAAAGCTTTTATGTTGGCTATTTTTCTTATGTTGACAGTTATTGTTAGGGTCTATCATTTCTTAGATTTTTCGACTTAATATTCTAGCTATTTATCCCGGAGACCTGTGCTTGATTCCTGGCAGGAAAGTAAGCAATCGTTATTGTTTTCCTACCCATAGGGGCTGGATGTATGTATCTGTGTTTATAAGAGATTACTCTCACCCACAGGGGCAGGATGGGCAGTGTGATTCTGGAGGTATAGTAAATATTTAGAGGGCGGTAATATGGAATGTTCTGTGTAAAAAGTTCATGTAAATATGTGTCCAATTTGCAATGGGTGTGAAGTTACAGCTATTTGAATGTTACTCATAACAAGTTTTAAAAATGCTATGGAAGAACGACAAATAACCATTTCATTGACTACGTACAAAGGAATAGTAAGTGCCGCTCTTCTGAGATTGTCTAAGGGCAGCACTGCTCATAACGAGTACAAAACAGCTGTTTTATAATTATTCTGGACTGGTTCCTATATCTTACTTCTATCCATCTTTGTCTGTGGGGATGGGTGAAAGGCGAAGTGTACAAAATCAAAGTAGCTTTCTGTAAACACAAGGGAAGAATTCGGTCACTTGCATTATGAATAATGCTGCCCTCATAAAAGAACGACAAAACAACATCAGGAAGACAACACTTAAGGCTGGTTCACAATAAACCGGGAACGAGAACCAGAATGAAAACGAGAAGCAAAGGACGTGAATATGAAAATTTTTTATTCACAATAAACCGAGAACATAGACGACTATGCATATCGATATGCATGTCAATAACGATATGTAAAGTCGATATTACGCATTCTGATGTTATTTGTGTATAATTGACCAATGGCGTTCTCTCATGAGTGCAAGGCAGCCAACATAAACACAGGTTAACCAACTTCGAAATTTCAACTGAAACATTTCATTAGGTACGGTACTATAAATATGCCTATGCATCTTTATTATCACAACTTACTTTAAGTCTACCATAACGTAAAATAATTAGAGAAGAAATATTTGTAATAGAACAAAAATGAACACAACAGTAGTTATTGAATTGAAGCATGAATATGTAGTGTGTAATACAACCAATACAGTAATAAAATATGATTCACTTACGATCGGTGTTCAAAGATGCAGCTATTGAAAGCCACATATTCTCCTTCATTTTCTCATCTTTATACGAGGCGCGCCGCTTATCGTAAACGTGAGGATTTTCCTCAACACTCAATATTAGAATCTCATCAAATAAAACTGGCTCCATGATGCACAGCACAGAACAAAATAATGCATAGGTTATGTCACGGTCTTCTTGCTACAAAATATATGACGACAAAATAGCTTTTAGATGGCAATAGAATGAATCTAGTGGGCCGTGATCGGAAACGTGAACGCCAAAGTTGAAACTTGGCCAATTCTCCGTTCCCGATCCTGGGCTCGGCAAGCTTTTCGTTAATTGTGAATGCTCACATTTAAATGTACACATTTTAACAATTTTACCGTTTTCGTTTTCATTCCGATTCTCGTTTCCGGTTTATTGTGAACCAGCCTTTACTGTTGTCAGCAGAGTGGAAAAATGTATTGAAACCGGCTGTGAAATTTTTTAACCATATTACTTTGAACTGTTTTAGTGTATTGAATATTAATATTTAATATAAATAAGCATGTAATCATTAAGCCATTTGTCTTTTCTTCTTGACACTTGTAATGCTAATGTTAACATTCCAACAGCTGTATCTCTACACTCATTGAAAATTGGATATATGTTAACGTGAACTTTTCACTGAGAATAATCCAAAACCCTACGACCACCCCTAAAATATTTACTGTCTCTTAGCTTGCGTTTATAAGAAATTATCTTCCATCCACAGGGGCTGGATATATGTCCCGTAACTTGTATTTATTGAGTGTTGTTTTAAGAGGTGATATTTTTACATACTGGCTATGCAATCAAAAAGTTTTGCTACTTGTGTATATAGGCTACAATTCTAGCTCAATATCCTGACTAAAGTGAGGCCGAAACGGACCAAAGCGCCTAATCCTTGATGGAAGATAAATTTTGATGACGGTAACAATTCGTTTGGGAGAAGTAGCTGGCGGACAGTCGAAGTATGCGCTGTGTATTTTTTTCCTTTTTTTGTAGATTATTTTACGACACTTTATTAACATCTTAGGTTATTTAGCGTCTGAATGAGATGAAGGTGATAATGCCGGTGAAAGGAGTCCGCAGTCCAGCACCGAAAATTACCCAGAATTTGCTCATATTGGATTGACGGAAAACCGCGGACAAAACCTCAACCAGGTAACTTGCCCCGATCGGGAATCAAAACCGGGCCACCTGGTTTCGCGGCCAGACGCGCCGTTACTCCACAGGTGTGGACTGCGCTGTGTAAAAGTCGCTATCTAGTTAATCTTAATATTACTTATCAATTTTAGTGACTAGAGTTGTGTTGCCATGGTACACTCAAGCCACAATCGAGTCCAGCTTACTGCATGAACTTCAATCTGTTGCGAAGTGTGATTTCCTGTACCTATTTCCTTACGGAACGTACAATGTGCTGACCTTACGTGTGTCCTCCTGTGAGTTCGAAAAAAAATGCACTCGATACACACGTTTCTGACGAAATGCTAACCACATTATTCGTCAACACTTTCATTTCGACAGTTCATTGACTGCTCCGTGGCACCAGAAGTATCATCGTGCATCACAACATGACACGTTATTCAAATAAGCGATAAGTCAAAATTGTATCACAGAAAAAAAAAAAAAAAAAAAAAAAAAAAAAAAAAAAAAAAAAAAAAAAAAAAAAAAAAACCACTGGTTGATAGCATATCATGCGATTTCGCGAAGGGCGGCCCACTTGAAACCTGCTCACGAGCACATGTTCACTCTAGAGTCAAGTGTGTCCTATATAACGAATACGTTGCCATGTGGGCATGACGCAACGTCGTCGTCTGATACAGAAGTCTAATAATTACCTAAAGATAAAAGTTCACTTTCTTCGCTGAGTACACCACAGCCGCTACAACGAAACACAAGTATGCATTTCAAGTCTCTAAAAACGTTTTCAGTATTATGATATAGGCCTATTCGTGATGGAATTTTTGGTAACTATAAATAAAGATATCGCCATCTTCACCACCATTTTCATCATCGTCATCCTCGCTATCTCCGCCGTCATATGTTCATCGCCATTACCATGGATGGGCAATTCGTGCTCACAAAGTGCTACAAAAACTTGAAAGAGAGAAAGGCAGACGGAGCCAGCCGCAGTAGTTACAAGTTGTTTGTAGTTTCGCTGAAAAAGCAGTTCACTGCCACGGTGCGCTATGGCGGCTCATGCAGGTGGTCGTGATATCTACTCCATGATTTGAATTTCAGAGTAAGTTTAGACAGACTGCACCTAAACACACACAACAAAATTATATTATTTCTTAGCTTTGTAAATTAGTTTAGTACTGGAAACACAAACTGAATACAACCGTTTCAAGATGCAACAAACATACCTGCAACACTTATTTATTATTACATTATTTGTTAATATTTCTTATTATATGTCTTATTTGAAACCTAGAACGCGAGAATTTACAAGTCTTTATACATTAAAGCGTATTCCTCTGTTCTCAGAAAGGTATTAGTCTGCATTCGCAAACAATCACAAATTCAAGGAAATAATTTTTACATGTCACGGCATATGAAATAAACTTACTTCTGAGCTCTCTCTGTACATTGAGAGCTTTCACACTTCTTTCTTGTATTAAACTCTCCCTCAAGCACATACAGTATATCTGGAAGCAAAGAGTGTATTTGGAAATTCTGACTTGGGCAGCATTACGAACAGTTCGATTCCTGATTTCGCTGGAATCTGAGTGGCGTGCTGTTCTGTAGATTTATCAGTTCAAGCTATAAATTTTCAGGATCTTCTATCGGCTGTAAGCTAAAAGGATTTCAGAAAAATCTCGATTCTTTGTCAATTGACACTGTTTCTCCAAACTTACCAGTGAATTCTGCTATAGGTCTTGAAGTAGGGTCTTATATTTGATAAGATTTTCTTATCACTCTTCAAGATAGTTTATTGTCAAAGAAAGTGAAGTTGTCTATGTTCTATATGATACTGCCACATTTCAAATTTATCCATAGATGCTCTTAGCTAGTCGATCATATGTTGTGCAATTCTGTAAATCGCACGCACAACGTGCTAACGATATTTGATATGTCTCACCTTGTTGATATCCCATTTTTATCTTTAGCTATTCTAAAGCAGATCTAGAAGTAACTTATTTCTTTATTAACTCTCACTGTGTTTTACATCAACCTGGGTAACTGGACTTCGGACTCATTTCACCTTCATCTCATTCAGACGCTAAATAACCTAAGATATTGATACAGCGTCGTAAAATATCTTACTAAAAATATACACGCGGACCTGGAAAAGGCTCTAAACGAAAGAGCATGAACAAAAGTTGCATTGACGTAGGCCTATATACATTATAAAGTAAAATGAGTACCGTAGCAGCAACTCAGTATTTGTTTCGCATTCCTTTATTGTTCTAATATAACGTTTAACGAATAAGATATTTTCTCTTTATTGTTCACCATCGCAGGGAAACGAAGCAGACAGTTATGGTATTCTAATATTTTGAACTGACTGTTACGTCTCCTACGTAAAAAGCGTGACATCATACAATTCCGTGTAACTTACCCGGAAACTCGATGGTCGGCAACCGATGTCGAACTCTAATCGCTAGTCACAACTATCATAGTCATCATCAACTTGAGATCATAATCATCATCATCATCATCATCATCATCATCATCATCATCAGGCTTCGTATTCCAGCTACCTAAAGACTGAAGTTAAAGACCCATTGGGTATATAGTACGCCGAACACAGGTAATGCAACGGATAAGTATATAAACAAACAGGTCGTCACTGCTTGTTCGTGGAGTACAGTCAACTGCAGAAATTCTGAAGCTATACTAGTAAACACATGCTTGAGCCGTGATGTTCATTTTCGTCGTGATCTTTGCAGTGAATAATAGCGTGCATTCGTAAGTTACGGAACTTGAACATATGCGAAATTATTTTATATTGCAAGAAAGTCTTTCAGTAGCACATGACGTTATTGGTGCATGATGTAGTACAAGATATTTCTATTGTCTAATATTTTTTCGTGTTTCATTAGGATATTGCATGTCGCTCATCACTGAAAACTCGCTAATTTTCTATGTACTTTTCTAGAAATTCCCTAAAATGTAGATTATTTAATTTATTAATTGGGATGTTGGCACTGAATATCATGGTAGGCAACATAAATCCATGTTAAATGTCTAGTTATTATAGTCATCATTTTCAGATTTTGATGGTACTGGTTCTTTTGGATTACGTTCAACGCACTTTCTGTGCCTTTTGGAATTGCAGAGTCTTTCTGTGAACTGTTTTTGTCACTTTTACGTTAATTTTTCACAATTTTATATATGTTGTCTATATTAAAAGTGAAAATATTAGTTCAAATATCCTGAACTATGCCCTGCAATATTACACGCTTGAGCGTCTTACCTAAGGCATTTTACCTCTGCAATGAACCTTCAATCAACCACAAAGATGTAGTTTTTTTTTTTTTAATAATACGATTAGTAAGAGCAGTGACCGATAAGACTACTAACTGTGACAGCGTCCTGGTTTTGATTTTCTAGAGGAAGAGGGCAGAGGATGCGTAACTATTTTGTATACCAACGTATCTGTACTTGTGCTGTGACGTCACATATACCTCGAATCAGGCAAATTCATTCCAGTTTATAGGTAGCAGGAATACGGGGTGCTATTTATAGACATTTTGCTAGCCCGCGCTATGAGCGTGCTAAACAGGATTCTTATCATACCATGTCGCTGACACTGGTTTATGAATACGAAAAACGTTAGTTCGCTGATCATCCACCGAAAGCCCGCGCTAAGAATGTCTTTGAATACGGCCCACGGAGCTTAGTCATCATCATATTCAGCATCATAGTCTCGCCGTCTTTGTCATTATTACTGTAGTCGCGGTCATCTTTCAGGTATTGGATTCTTTTGTTCATTCCGTTCCCATGTTAGAAAAAGATTTTTGGAGGCCGAGATGTAGATGAGAGGATAACATTAAAATGGATGTGAGGGATGTGGGATATGATGGTAGGGACTGGATTAATCTTGCTCAGGATAGGGTCCGATGGTAGGCTTGTGTGAGGCCGGCGATGAACCTCCGGGTTCCCTAAAGCCATTTGTAAGCAAGTTATCTTTATGATGAGGGACCGTATAATTAAAGCATGAGTGTTAATGGGGCCCCGACTTGAAAAAGGTTGGAAACCACTGATTTGGGGGATTATAAAGTATTGATCAAACTAAAGCGCCCTATAATACAGAAATATAGAACATACGAACTTCACTTGTGAATTCGGCTATTAGTTTCTACTGCTTTATTTTTTATTTATTTATTTTTTTTTTTGCAGACGATAGTTTTTTCACAACTCAAATACTGGCGTCATTACCTTGTACTTCGCAAAGGAACATAAAACATCAATTGAAGGGCTCAGAACCATAGGCGCCTAACCCACAATTACCACAAAATGAGTAAATTAGTTTAAGTTAAGAGGATCCTGACAAAAATGATTGGTTTTAGAATTTATTTTAATTGTTCTACATTGAATAAATACAAAAAATATCATGAATCTATAACAACAATGAATGGTTTCGAAAAAAGGCTTAATAATGAACAATACAAAATTATGGGTTGGTCGCCTTTGGCTCTGAGCCCTTCAATTATTAAGTACGGTACTTTATTGGAACTACGTTTGCGTTTCTTTATTGTGGCTATGTTTACCATGCCAGTACAGTATATACCATCCTTATAAACAATTCATGCGGGATTGGAAGAGTTGGTGTGATGTCGCGTTTTTGTGTTACTTAATCACATTATCTGGCCAGCTTGCTGACGTGTGAGCCGTGAAACAAACTTGCATTGCACCACGTCGACGTATTTAACGACTCTTAGCATCTTGGCAGCTATTAGATTACATACATTTTCGTCTTTTACTTCCAAAATTCTCTTATGTTCCTTCAAACGGAACGGCAAAAATCTGAGTGAGACGAGTGACCAACAGGCTTGGAGCTCACATAGATACTTCCTCAACAGCACCAAACTCCCTTGCAAGAACGCGCGATCTCGTTACTTCCAATAATTGTCTCCTTCCATTTTCCCTTCCTCCGTTGTCATTATCCCTGGCAAATCGAAAGATGATGCTCAAACTACAGACATTGAACTCGAACTCTGCGTCGCAGACAGATTTACGATTCTTCCTTATCTGGACAGGGGATTCGCTAAGCTCGCAGTGCAAAGATGTTGCCACGTTATCAACCAGACAGTGATTTCAGGTGAGGAATAGATGCTCATATTACAGCGGAAATGCACGTCTTGATGTCAGTGTTGGAACAATGCGATCGCAAGCATTTATTCGTTCTTATTTAAATGTCTAGCCTCTAGCCCAGGCATGTCAGAAATCAGACTAAATATGCAGTAATGGTGCGCTGATCGCCGGTCTGTGCAGACTGCATCATTCAAGGGTTGCTCTTACCGGTTCTTAGCTGGAGGGGTGTACAATAATCTATTCTGCGCTTCTTGGGTTGGATTAAATAGGCATTTGGACATTATAAACACACTTAGCAGAAGGGAAAAAAACACTGTTATTATCAGTGTCTATATTTGACAATTGAAGAGTTCGCGGGAAAAACGATGAATGTCACAGTTTTCTTAAGGTTGATGTCTTTAATTCAATGGATCACTGCGAAATTTAATGTTGTTGTTATGAAAAATGGTAAAAAGGAGAATTATCACCACGAATACAGTAATCCTTTCCTTTATTTTCTATGGAAGCAGCACTACATCTTGCAGTTATAGACTCAATTAGATCATTATCTAATCCTTAACTGAAATGTGACATTCATCGTTTTTCCTGCGAACTCTTCAATTGTAATAGGCTTACTCAGTTATACTTCACAAAGTAGTGGTTTGTAAAGCACAATTTATTAATATGATTTTTATGTAGTATTTGAAGAGAAAAAATATTGCACTAATTTCGAAACAACAAAAAACGAACAAGTATTTCATTTTACGTAGTAGGTACTAATTTTTCTAAGTAATAGACCCTATTCTTTAATTGTTCGTCAAGCATTATTATTTATTGGGACCTTGGTACACAAATGTTGGAGAAAATGTACTCCCAATTAATTACATGCAGTAGGACATTGTGAAATTTTTACACTGAAATAATTTCCTTGCTGTATGTCAATATAAATTGACATTAATATTAATAAAGAATATAAATTAAGCTTAGAATTTAAATTACATATAGACTGGTTTATTTGGAAAACGCTGAGAGCAAGTTGGTAGCGTTACTTACAAACTTACTTACTTACAAATGGCTTTTAAGGAACCCGAAGGTTCATTGCCGCCCTCACATAAGCCCGCCATCGGTCCCTATCCTGTGCAAGATTAAGCCAGTCTCTATCATCATATCCCACCTCCCTCAAATCCATTTTAATATTATCCTCCCATCTACGTCTCGGCCTCCCTAAAGGTCTTTTTCCCTCCGGTCTCCCAACTAACACTCTATATGCATTTCTGGATTCGCCCATACGTGCTACATGCCCTGCCCATCTCAAACGTCTGGATTTCAAGTTCCTAATTATGTCAGGTGAAGAATACAATGTGTGCAGTTCTGTATTGTGTAACTTTCTCCATTCTCCTGTAACTTCATCCCGCTTAGCCCCAAATATTTTCCTAAGCACCTTATTCTCAACCACCCTTAACCTATGTTCCTCTCTCAGAGTGAGAGTCCAAGTTTCACAGCCATATAGAAGAACCGGTAATATAACTGTTTTATAAATTCTAACTTTCAGATTTTTGGAGAGCAGACTGGATGATAAGAGCTTCTCAACCGAATAATAACACGCATTTCCCATATTTATTCTGCGTTTAATTTCCTCCCGAGTGTCATTTATATTTGTTACTGTTGCTCCAAGATATTTGAATTTTTCCACCTCTTCGAAGGATAAATCTCCAATATTTATATTTCCATTTCGTACAATATTCCCGTCACGAGACATAATCATATACTTTGTAGCGTTACTGAAAGAATTTAAAAGTGTAGTTCACAAGCTGTGAAGCGACGATATTCTCTTTATGTCAGGTTTAAAGATTTATTAATGTAACTATATTAGCATAATATAGTGACGTGAGATGGAAAATTTGCCATTATATATTTTTCCAGAAAAATTTTCCGCCTTGCAAATAGTTGCTTTCTTCGCTCCTTACAACCTCAAGAGCCTCACATGTATTCCTCACTATATTCTCATCACTTACCAGCTTACGAAATGGAAGTCGTAAGTCTTCTAACCTTTGATGTTGTGTTAGTACAGACTCCAAAACAACGCCATTGTCAAGTTCGTTTTGCCGCGAGAGTACTGATTAAGAAATAAGCGCTAGCAATATATTTTGAGAACTTTACTAATCTGATCTAAACTGTGACAAGACTATTACCTCGACATGAGCTGATGAAAGCCTTTTATTTTAAAATAATTGTTGTTGGCTGAGGAAAACATTATAACATTTATGTTATATGATTCGTAATTTCTCTTCTTCGTTATCTGTGAACTCCTCACTTTGTTTATCATAACTCATTCACAGACACAGCCAAATCAGCACCCGTACTGAAACTGTTACTGAAACAAAAGCGATATGCTGTTGCAGGTATGTATAGCCCTGTCGCGTTCCCCTCAAAGGCGATTCACTCCCTCCAGGTAGAGGAATAGAAGGTGCACATCACACAGAGACTACTGCACAATGTGCAGGGTTTTCGCATGCCTGTTCTAGCCCTAGCCGATAGAGCTTTGCATAACGACTAAAGAGTACATCTTTAACAAAGCGTCAATGTTACTATCGTGATTCGAATTTGCTTAGGACATGGAAATTTGTTCGTTGCTGATAGGATGTCGCGTTGTCTCAAGTGGGGATACGACGCCATGATGATTCTACGGGTTCTTTCCGTGTTTTTGTTTCGAATGAAATGATAGAACACTCCAGGTATTGACCTAAACAAATTTCCAACAGGTGTTTGAAAGCTTTTAATGCAAGAAGTTACGTTAGAAGTGTGTGTTACGTCTTCACTTTTCATGAACGTAGAAAACTTTTAAGGTTTTCTTCCGCCAAGCTTGTTTATGGTACAACTTCAGTACAAAAATGCACCAACTCGGCATTTTATAGATAAACTGTACTATGTGAAGGTCATTATTTTGGTGTAATGAGTTATCTTAAAGGCCAAAAGTAGGCTATAAATTTGAATGGTTGTTTTACTGAATATTATCTTTGTACGAGTATAAATGGACTTCAACTGTATGGTATCGACGGTTGGTCGTATAATGAATGATACGTCTTGTAATATCGCTGCATGCATTTGCTGAGTAGACTAGGCTTTCGGTTTGTTTCCCAAGCAATCCGGGTTCGAGGCCTCATTAGAACCGGGATTATCTGTCCTATGTCCTTATTAGAGATGAACAAAAGTAACTGCCGCTCTCTCTCGCTGTGTTAGTTGCATTTGTCTTTCGAGTCTCGTCTCCTAACTCTTGTGCGGTTCGAGTCTCGCTCATCATTCTCGAAATAGCATTTGGTCGACGTGGAAAGATTTCGTAACTTTGAACAACATACAGAATTGAAATAAATAACATTACAGATGTTTGATACAAAAAGACAAACGAAAACAGTATCACAGTTATCAAAATGTTGTGGTTCTACTGTCAGATATTACTTATGGTTATATAAATAAAAAAATCTAAAATAAATTTGAATTTCCAAGAAACATAAAAACATAGCGTTAAATAAAGAGTTTCTTTTTACTTGAGATTGTATACTTGACCTCAACATGCGAAAAAAAAAATCCTAGTCTCTTAATAAGGACCTAGTAGCCAAAGTGAAAACAGAGATCGAAGGACGACCATTCAGGCTCAAAAGAGGAGTGCGACAAGAAGACCCAATTTCCCCAAAATTATTCACAAGTGTATTGGAAAACATCTTTCTCAAACTGAAAGGGAACAGAAATTGTGGAATAAATAAAAACAGCAGCAGACTAAATAATCTAAGGTTTGCTGATGACGTCGTATTGTTCGCCAAATCACCCAGAGAATTGCAGTCAATGCTCCAAGATTTATGCGACGCCAGTAGATCAGCAGGCCTCCTGATGAATTTGACCAAGACACAAGTAATGTCAAACGGGCCGGAGTCACCCATAATAATTTATGGTGCAGAACTACAATACGTATCTGAATACGTATACCTAGGACAGCTAGTCTCCTTCCACCAGAAGACAGAGAAGGAAATAAAACGAAGGATTTCTCTCGCGTGGAAGGCATTCTAGACTCTCAAGTTCATCGTACTGGAGGGAACACTCAGCAAGAAACTCAGAATAGAAATATTGGAGACCTGGGTAACTCCTGTACTGATATATGGGTGTCAGACATGGTCTCTCACTGCCAAACTTCGTAACAGTCTCCAAATATGCCAAAGAAAGATGCTGAGAAGAATACTAGGCTTATCACTGAGGGACAGAGTTCCAAACGAAGTGCTACAAAAGATGTCAGCAATTAAAGATCCAGCACTGCAAGCCACCAACACCAAATGGAAGTGGGGAGGCCATGTTGCACGACTTAGAGACAGAAGATGGACGCAGACAGTCACACTATGGGATCCCCGCATTGGCAAGAGGTCACGCGGAAGACCAAGAAGAAGATGGGCCGACCTCTTCAGTGAACGTGTAGGAAACCATTGGTCGAGCAGAGCAAGACATAAGGAAGACTGGAAAAACCTAAGAAGACAAGTGAACGCGACTAAATCCAGTGCGACAGAAACAAGCGAACAATATCCAACAGTGCAAAATGTGAACCAAGTGAACAATTCCAAGGTTGTAAACATCTCTTACGCGGAGTAGCTTACCGCGTGAGACAAATAGATCTCTCCTTCAACAGGGTGTTTAAAAAATACGGGGCATAATTCAGGTATGTATTTCCCACATGTAGACAATCAAAATAGTTCATTACAACATGTGTCCGGAAATGCTTCATTTCCGAGTTACGGCCTTCACAACATTGAAATTCACCGGAACGTTTTTCTTTCCGCATGTCGTTGTCATTACAGATGATGTTCAAAATGTCCACCTCCTGCTTGAATACAGACCTCACATCGATGTCTCATTGGCCTGCGAACACGATCCCAAACTCCAGGAGTATTGCGTATGTCCTCAGAACATGCCACAATTCGATTCCGAAGGGATTCCAAATCAGGCACCGGAATCGAATAAACCAATGATTTTAAATGGCCCCATAAGTAGAAATCGAGAGGGTTCAGATCAGGTGAGCGTGGAGGCTAAGCAATTGGGCCACCTCTACCTATCCATCGATCAGGAAACCTTCGATCCAAGTACCGGCGAGCCGTACGACTGAAGTGTGCAGGAGTGCCATCATCCAAGAAGTGAATGTGTTGACGATTGATCAGTGGAGTGTCTTCTAAAACATGAGGTATGGTGTTTTCCAGAAAGTTTGTGTACGACTGTCCCGTAAGTCTGTTTACAAGTACATGGGGTCCAACTAATCGATCACCAATGATACCGGCCCACATGTTGAGGGAGAACCGCACCAGGTGATGATATGGAACAGTTGCACGTGGGTTTTCATACGCCCATGCATGCTGATTGTGGAAATTTGTTATGCCATCTCGTGTGAACTGTGCTTCATCCGTAAATAATACTAAGGCAGGAAAGTTCGGATTTACACCACACTGCTGCAAGAACCACTGACAGAACCTAACTCGTGCAGGGTAATCTGCTGGTGACAGGACCTGTACACGTTGCAAATGATAAGGATACAATTGATACTCTTCCAACAGTCTCCAGACAGTCGTATGAGGAACATTGACTTGCAACGCTACCCTTCGTGTGCTGATAGAAGGAGTCATGTTCACAGCCTCCAGAATCTCCTCCTGTACTTCTGGAGTTGTATATCTTGGTCGTCCCCTTCCCAAACCAGGAGAGTTAAATTTTCCATACTCGCACAGACGGTAATGGAGACGTACAAATGTCTCCCGATCTGGACATTGTCGCTGTGGGTACCTCTCCTGGTACAAACGACGAGCCAGCGCAGCATTGCCGTCCGCCTTACCGTACATGAAGTGTATCTCTGCCAGCTCTTGATTTGAATACATATCGCACAGTCTAACGCCTACACAACACTGAATGTAACCTTCGCCTCGGAATGAACTGTCAGAGTGCCTTCTTAATATCTCCTTTGACGGCAACGACCTGCGGAAAGAAAAACGTTCCTGTGAATTTCAGTTCCCGGGTAGCTCCGTTGGTAGAGCGTTGGTACGTTAAACCAAAGGTCCCGGGTTCGATACCCGGCCCCGGAACAATTTTTCCCTCGAAATTATTCAAATCAACTTCACAGGGAGTTATACCTGAAAGATTGATTTGCATAATACACGTCACTGTTCGTTAACAGAAAACCACAATATAAGTCACACAGAGTTAGTGTGCACTCAACGTTGGTTGCTTGACGATTGTCAGCCCACTTTGAGGTCTGTGGATATAGAGGGAAGAATTGGATCGGTGTCTGGTAGAGTTCCCGGGTAGCTCAGTTAGTAGACCGTTGGTACGTTAAACCAAAGGTCCCGGGTTCGATATCCGGCTCCGGAACAATTTTTCCCTCGAAATTATTCAAATCAACTTCACAGGGAGTTATACCTGAAAGATTGATTTGCAGGCTACTTGATTGTTTATACATATATCAGTTGCCAAAACAAAAGTTCAGTCTGGTATAAACAACTGTAACGATTCAAGGCTGCTTGATGTTCGAGAGTTGATCACTCTCGAAGTCCCGATGTTTTGAACATTTGCTTTCAAGCAGTCAACTAGAGGAAATATTGTCTTGCGGGTTTTCGGCTTTGCGGGCGCTGTTGTTCATCTCTAGTCCTTATCATGTGCCGTGGCTATATCACCAATAGGTATGGAGGGGGAAGATAACTTTTAGTCTGAAATCAACTTCCATGTCGGTATATTCGTATAATAGTCGTATTAACCAAAATGGAGCAAACTTTCTTTTTGATAGATAATTTTTTCCCTTCTTGCACAGCTCGCATGCCAGGTCTCGCCTCCTCATCTATAACACTTGTAGCGGATAAGACTGCAATAATTGGAGTTTTTTTTACCGAAGTTCTCCTACATCTCCACATTAAGCATAAACGTTAATAAGTCAGATCTCCATTTCATTATCGTTTCCCGGTCACTGGTTGAGATTGAAGTAGGGACGAGTAGGTTGCCTGCTCCGAAACCTGGTACGAAGCGAAACTTAGGCTAGCCAGCTGGTGTGGGTTGGGAATACGCCTAAATGTGGCAGCAAAAAAGTTGTCTCAGAAGGACGTAGCGTCTTGTCCGAACCCTCCCTAACAGGATGCATTTAATATCCCGAATCGAAACAGAAACGTTATGTGTAAGATCAACGCATCGTTAGTCAATATCTGAATTTCCATGCCGGAAGTCAAATGAAGTTTGTTACTGATGGAGGCGGTGTTTGTGGCAGATGTAGCCTACTCGAGGACTCCAGTTTTAACGTAGACCTACGTCCTTTTCCTTGATAGGTATATGATAGTAACTTGAGAATTGAACGTTACATAAAAATGTAGCCCCAGCTTTGCTCTCCTTGTGTTTCCCTAGTTTTTCTCGTATTCTAGATTTAAGGGCGTTCCATTATTATTCCTAACATTTCCTTAGTTTCCTCGCGTTTTCCTAGCTTTCCTTGTATGAGATTATCCTAGTGTTCTTAGCGTTTCCCTAGTTTTCCTCGCGTCCCTGGTTCTCCTAGTGTTCCTCGAGTTATCCTAGTGTTCCTCGCGTTTTCCTAGTGTTCCTCGCGTTCTCCTAGTGTTCCTCGCGTTCTCCTAGTGTTCCTCGCGTTCTCCTAGTGTTCCTCGCGTTCTCCTAGTGTTCCTCGCGTTCTCCTAGTGTTCCTCGCGTTCTCCTAGTGTTCCTCGCGTTCTCCTAGTCTTCCTCACGTTCTCCTAGTCTTCCTCGCGTTTTCCTAGTCTTCCTCGCGTTCTCCTAGTGTTCCTCGGGTTTTCCTAGTGTTCCTCGCGTTCTTCTAGTGTTCCTCGCGGTCTCCTAGTGTTCCTCGCGTTCTCATAGTGTTCCTCGCGTTCTCGCAGTGTTCCTCGCGTTCTCCTAGTCTTCCTCGCGTTTTCCTAGTGTTCCTCGCGTTTTCCTAGTTTTCCTCGCGTTTTCCTAGTGTTCCTCGCGTTTTCCTAGTGTTCCTCGCGTTTACCTAGTCTTCCTCGCGTTTTCCTAGTGTTCCTCGCGTTTTCCTAGTCTTCCTCGCGTTTTCCTAGTGTTCCTCGCGTTTTCCTAGTGTTCCTCGCGTTTTCCTAGTCTTCCTCGCGTTTTCCTAGTGTTCCTCGCATTCTCCTAGTGTTCCTCGCGTTTTCCTAGTGTTCCTCGCGTTCTCCTAGTCTTCCTCGCGTTTTCCTAGTGTTCCTCGCGTTCTCCTAGTGTTCCTCGCATGTTCCTCGCGTTCTCCTAGTCTTCCTCGCGTTCTCCTAGTTTACCTCGCGTTTTCCTAGTGTTCCTCGCATTTTCCTAGTGTTCTCTCGCTTTCTCCTAGTGTTCCTCGCGTTTTCCTAGTGTTCCTCGCGTTTTCCTAGTGTTCCTCGCGTTTTCCTAGTCTTCCTCGCGTTTTCCTAGTGTTCCTCGCATTCTCCTAGTGTTCCTCGCGTTTTCCTAGTGTTCCTCGCGTTCTCCTAGTCTTCCTCGCGTTTTCCTAGTGTTCCTCGCGTTCTCCTAGTGTTCCTCGCGTTCTCCTAGTCTTCCTCGCGTTCTCCTAGTTTACCTCGCGTTTTCCTAGTGTTCCTCGCATTTTCCTAGTGTTCTCTCGCTTTCTCCTAGTCTTCCTCGCGTTTTCCTAGTGTTCCTCGCGTTCTCCTAGTCTTCCTCGCGTTCTCCTAGTGTTCCTCGCGTTCTCCTAGTCTTCCTCGCGTTCTCCTAGTGTTCCTCGCGTTCTCCTAGTGTTCCTCGCGTTCTCCTAGTGTTCCTCGCGTTCTCCTAGTGTTCCTCGCGTTTTCCTAGTGTTCCTCGCGTTGTGTAGTGTTCCTCGCGTTTTCCTAGTGTTCCTCGCGTTGTGTAGTGTTCCTCGCGTTTTCCTAGTGTTCCTCGCGTTCTCCTAGTGTTCCTCGCGTTTTCCTAGTGTTCCTCGCGTTTTCCTAGTGTTCCTCGCATTCTCCTAGTGTTCCTCGCGTTCTCCTAGTGTTCCTCGCGTTTTCCTAGTGTTCCTCGCGTTTTCCTAGT
Source organism: Periplaneta americana (assembly GCF_040183065.1). Lineage (NCBI taxonomy): Eukaryota > Metazoa > Arthropoda > Insecta > Blattodea > Blattidae > Periplaneta > Periplaneta americana. The sequence goes on along the minus strand of NC_091118.1, from coordinate 116,723,618 downwards.
CTTCCTCGCGTTTTCCTAGTCTTCCTCGCGTTTTCCTAGTGTTCCTCGCGTTTTCCTAGTGTTCCTCGCGTTTTCCTAGTGTTACTCGCGTTTTCCTAGTGTTCCTCGCGTTTTCCTAGTCTTCCTCGCGTTCGCCTAGTCTTCCTCGCGTTCTCCTAGTGTTCCTCGCGTTTTCCTAGTGTTCCTCGCGTTGTGTAGTATTCCTCGCGTTGTGTAGTGTTCCTCGCGTTTTGCTAGTGTTCCTCGCGTTCTCCTAGTGTTCCTCGCGTTCTCCTAGTGTTCCTCGCATTGTGTAGTGTTCCTCGCGTTTTCCTAGTGTTCCTCGCGTTGTTGTGTTCCTCGCGTTTTCCTAGTGTTCCTTACGTTCGCCTTGTTCTCCTCGTCTTGCCCATTTTCCTCGTCTTACCCCTATTATCTTCGCCTTCGCCTTTTTATCTTCCCCGTCCTCATTATTCTTGTAGGTCAAGCTCAATTAGACTTAACATCCACATACTTATTTTTAACACCTAGTGTGCCTTATTACCAATGCAAGATGCTAAAAACTATTCACTAAAATTCTGCTCGACAGCAGTAATAACTGGACATAACATGACAGACATTACACTTTTGGACAACAATAACGAACTTTGTATCACGTAAATGTAACAACTACAATTTCATAAAACCAACAGTTTTCATAAAAAAAAGAAATACTTTCACTTGTAAATTAAAATTACACACTTGGTAGAAATAACCGATGTAGAAATGTTGTCGCCTAGTAATATCAGTAACACGTGTAATTTTCCGCACTCTTCAAGGGGTCCTTAAATATTTAGGTATCAGTAACAATGCGTTCAAGATAATGCAGAAGGCTCTGTTGTTAAGAAGTGCATCATCGTCCGAAGATTCTCCATTAACACGATGGCCCGTCATAATAGTCAAAATAGTTAGTAGTGCAAAGGTTTTATTAAGAGAGGTCTTCACTTGTATCAAGCACGTTACACAATATCCAGGTGTATGTGCTTTATTTGTTGCAGAATAGAGTATGACGTTCACCTCACATCAATCGTATTGTTTTGCAAGTTATCGCACAATGGGATTGTGGAGTGATGACCTGATAAGAGAACCTGTGAATCTACGAGGAAGAGCTTCACACCCTTTCGTCGTCTGGTGCCATCTGGGATATATAACAGCAGAAGAGATGCAAAGATCTTCACTAAGAGAATGTCGTATCTACGTCTTAAAATTGTAGATTTCTCCCAAAATTATGGTACATTTTGACTTGTACAACAAATGAAAATGATACACAATAAGTCCAGACATAAAAATGTTTCTTTGTCTTGCTTTACCTCCGCCTTTTGTACAGATGTACAAGCCAAATGCGGTGTAATAGTAATATGAGTTGCAAGAGCGGTATGTTGACGTTTTCATGTTCGAGGAAAAGATTGAAAAAGCGAAACGTAGTTGAGCTTTTTTAATTTCCGAGAACATGAAAACAAACATACCGCTCGTGTATCGTACATTATTTTGTGCGAAGATCGTTTATTACATACCTGAAAGAGGAATTTCTAATTACTTGCAATGAAATCTCCATCTTGATTTCTGTTCAATGACGGCAACTTTGGAAAACAAATATATCTAGCTTCAACATTGTTCCTATAAAATGTTTTCTGTGTTTACTATACTGCAGCAGGCCGTGATATACGTCTGTCTTTTTCCCCCCCCCCCAGTCTATGATGAGTCTGGAATCTTGTTGATTTTTACGGCTTCCTTAATGTTACTTGCATTACAAATGCAGTAACTTTTGTGGTGTTGTAGAGTTTACTTAATTTTTGCAAATATTTAAAAACAATAATTAACAGTGGAATTTAGGTGAAATTGCAGTGGTAAGTTTCCAATTTATAATTATTAGTATATTGAACGTCTTTAAAATTAATATGTTAAAAGCCTAAAGCAGTAAAATGAATATGACGCTTAAGCGTTAAGAATTGGGAAATTATGTGTGTTACGTTGGGAATACTGAATGTGGTATTTCACACTTACCGCGTATTGGTTTAGTGCGGAAAGCAAGCAAATACGCACGCTCTCGCACAAAATATAATGTATATCTGTACCAACACTAGACCCTTACATTGTGGACTTTCCTGACCATGTGGTCGGCACGATACAGTTACACTGCAGAGGCGTCACATGAAAGTGCAAGAGAAAGAATGGGAGTGGAGATTAATATTGCCCATGCCGAGGATCTAATCAGGGATCGCTTTCACTTTCTTCTTCATTGACTTCAAAGACGAAGAGGAGATTTGGCAGAATACATTCGTTCAGGATTTTTTTTCGAATTTTATGTTGAAACCTTTATTTAATAGGATGAATTTTAAGTTCCAGTATTATTTTTATGTCCTCCATATGCACCATAGTGCGTAAGTACTTATTTTTTGGTGTTTTATTCAGTAATGAAATGTTACCTGAGTAGGTGAGTTCATTAGTTATTTCAGTTTGTTCGTTATTAACAACTATTGTCTTCTAAGTTTATACTATTTATGCCTTCGTCTAGAATTAATATATAGACCTATTTCCGTGCTGTATTGGTTTATTTCTTCTATTACTGATGCTAGTTCCCCCATAGCTATGAGAATTATGTAATCTGAAAATCTTTTTATATTTATACAGTAACCTCCAGAGATGTGTCGATCCTATAATTTTTCGATACTCAATACCGATATGTTTCAGAGCTTTGATACTGATACTTACAAACTTACAAATGGCTTTTAAGGAACTCGAAGGTTCATTGCCGCCCTCACATAAGCCCGCCATCGGTCCCTATCCTGTGCAAGATTAATCCACTCTCTATCATCGTATCCCATCTCCCTCAAATCAATTTTAATACTTTTCTCCCATCTACGTCTCGGCCTCCCCAAAGGTCTTTTTCCCTCCGGCCTCCCAATTAACACTCTATATGCATTTCTGGATTCGCCCATACGTGCTACATGCCCTGCCCATCTCAAACGTCTGGATTTAATGTTCCTAGTTATGTCAGGTGAAGAATACAATGCGTGAAGTTCTGCGTTGTGTAACTTTCTCCATTCTCCTGTAACTTCATCCCTCTTAGCCCCAAATATTTTCCTAAGAATCTTATACTGATACTATAACTGTAAAATGTATATAGTTACGTTTGTTTGATAGGCTAATTACTGTACTTTGTTACATATTCTCCAATCTTTCGGCTAGTCCCGTTTTCGAAGTACAAAGGTACTTTAACCGTAGCGGTTCCAATAATTATTGTTGTTAGCGCTATGTTGGGTCATCTGCGATCAGTGACACTTCAATAAAAATATATATCTTCGCGCCTCACTTGTTACCTCTTACTTAAGAAGGAAGTAAAGAATTTCTAGGTTTAAATAAATTACTTTTCTGGAGAGTATGAGAATTTGATAATAATTTTATTTAGACATCTGAATTTCACATGTCTTACACTTGATCGAAACCATTCTGGGTAGCTATTAAATCTTTAATACTGTATAATATATATCTTTCTCTAGGAATTGCTCTATTATGTATCGCTACTGAGGGATTTCCCAATCCTATGACTGGGACTATTGAAATTTTTGGTCTATCAGTGGTGAGGAATATTGTACAATGTTTTTCCTACGATAGCACAAACTTACATTGAATAAAAAGAGGTTAGAAGATACGATTTCATGGCCGTCTAAATTCAGAACCATTAAGAACTAATTATCTAAGGAATCACAGCTTGTTTTATTCATAATCACGATTTTATAGCCGTTTAAATCGACTATAATGAACAAAAGAGACATTCGCAATGAAAAGTCGGCCTGGTTGGTTCAATTTGTATAGCGCTGGCCTTCTATGCGCGAAGTTGCGCAGGTCCAGGTCGATGGCATTTAAGAGTGCTTAAATGCGGCAGGCTCATGTCAGTAGATTTAAAAGAACTCCTGCGGGACAAAATTCCGGCACACAGGCGACGCTGATGTAACCTCGACAGTTGCGAGCGTCGTTAAATAAAATATTGCGGTCATGTCATTTAATACAAGACTTACAATGATCTTGGTAAACGTTAACATTAGAAGTGAACAACAATGTGAACACAGAAGCCTGTATAATCCAAGCTTTTCGTTTGCGGTGACGTCGGCGACTATATCGAAGCAGAAACATTATCTGAAAGCGCATAAAAAAGAGCACTATCGGAGAACGCTGGAAGAAACAAATGAAATAAAATAAAATTGCATAGTTTGAGGAAAGATTAATCTCCTTCAAACCATATCGCTGTTTGTATGACAAACCACAGCATTCATATAAAGAAAATACGCTGAAAGAAAATAGGTATATGGAAGACAATCGCTGTTAACATGAAGTGCCATCTTGTTCATTTATTTTATCATATTCACAACATTATCGCTAACCTATAAATATATGTAGGCAGAATACTAATTTGGATTTTTTTGAAGTATAGGTTATCTGTAGTTTTGCTGTTGTGTTATTATAACTTGTTTGATTTTCCATAAGCATGGAAATGATTTATACATTTCTCTAAATTGTAAGAGAAATCCATGAGAATAGTTCCTTAAATCTGAACTTGCAGAACTTGCCGCTATTTCGCTACAGAGAACTGCAAAATGTAACAATGAAATCTCGACTCGATGCTCGAAGAACCATTTTTGTTTCTGTTTACTGTTTCTGCTACTACAATCGGAAAATTTCTAACAGTCGTAGAAGTCTGGAGACTTATCTCGAGCCCAAAAGCTTGATACTTTTTGCCATAAAAGAGGAGATTTGTTTGTGGATTTAGCTTTCGACAGACTTAGGCCTACCTCCAGGGTAAATCTTTGCGTGTATGGGGCCCTTAATACTTTTCCATATATTATTGTGATGTCGTTCTTGCCTTCATTTTCTCGTAAAATACCTTAAAAATGACTTGTGAAAAGTTCAAGTGACATAGGATCACAAGAGAAATATTAGTAGTGTGATAATCTATACCTATGCCAAGGAATATTGATATGTACGGTGTTTCAAAAGTAACGCATAATAGCAATTAAAACCGAATGAGGGGATTTTGCACAAAAAATCCAGAAAAGTCAAACATATTTAGAAGGAATAATTTTATGGAAACAAAATATATTTTCAATTGATGTTCTGCAAATTATGACGTCATCGAGAACATGTTTAAATGAAATTATATTAGATAAATTCAATTTCGATCAAATTCAGTATTGGTGAGTGATAAAGGACCTATTTTTTTTAAGGATAATCCGGCAAGGAAATTATGCGGGTATGCTAAATACATCAAACGGGATCTTTGTTCTTCATACGCCAGCAAAAAGAAAATCCGATTGTGGAATTGAAAATAAGGAGATCAAAGATAAATACCACGTTAGAAGAGCTTGCTTCTGTAACCACTACGCAAAATATCGATGCCGTTCATGACGTCATTTTAGAGGATCGACGAATTAGGCTCAAACGTATATCAGAGACTTTGAAAATTTCCTATGAACATCATGATCTGTGGATGAGAAAATTATCTACTAAACGTATTCCTAAATCACTGATGCAGCGAAGGGAGTTTTGGGGTAACTCCCCCCTCCCCTAGAGCCATCCCGAAATAAAACGAAACTCCGTTGAAGCGTTTTGAAGCGTTTCCCAACCAAATCTCTGAATCGTATTCCTCACGGAGTTGGCAGTATGTGGAAGGGCACTATCATGAAATACTGTAGGTTAACGCCTTTCGATAGTATTCCAGTGAGTTTTTTTAAATATTTTCAATCCTCCCCTCCCCCGACAGAACCAAATTCTTGCTGCACCACTGCCTAAATGCTGATCAGAAAAGAACTCAGAACGAAAATTTCCAAGTCCCTTTGCCGCCGTAATATATAGGTTATGATTCTTCTAAGATTTTGGATCTCACTGTAACAATGGACGAAACATGCATCATCATTATTCATTACGATCAAGGAACAAAAGGAAAAATGGAAGAATTGGACCATTTTGGTTCTACCGCTCAAAGAAATTGCAAATATAGGTTCTCATATCAGTTTTTTTTAGACAAATACTGAATAATAAAGTTATGACAGACACTGCTTGTAGCAAGGTAACACTGTGATGGGAGCCTATTATAAATGTGTACAATTATCCTATTCACTCCATAATGAACATTTTGGACGTACACAAAATTAAATTCTTACATTCACAGACAGGACGAGCGGCTAGAGCGTCGTCTTTCAATGCTGGTAACTCGAGTTCGAATCTCGATGGGGTTTCTGATGGATAAAAAGGGAACTTGGTAATAGGTTTTCGCGGGGTGCTCAAGTTTCTTCCACAATTTGCTGCATTAATCATCATGCAGGGGGAAAGAAACTGGTCACCTGGTCTAGTTGAGTCATAAATGGTGCATTGTTGTATCACTTGTGAGGTTCAAACCTGTTGACTAAATAAAACAAAATCATCATGCGGTGCTATGTAGATCGCCTCCCATGGTGCGCTGAGGACAAATATAGGGCGGCAAAGAGGTCTACGTTACGTCGCGTCTCTATTAGACACTTGGATGAATGACGCAGAATCATCGCAGGATGTTTTTACTATGAGAGCAGAATAAATTCTTCTAGAACATGTCTTCCTGTTACAGTAATAGGCCTAAATAAAATTATATAGCCTACCGGTATACAACTTGTGTAATTTCAGACCGAGTTTACAACTCGTGGTGAGAATCTTTCCGCTTGTGCAAAAGTTCCACTTTACGCAAAAGTTACATAACTATTACCATTTAAATGAGTTTATGCTGTAGTCAGTCTATTAATATGCATATTGGACGTTTGGGAGTCTGACATCTTATGTACAACCAGGCAGCTCTGATTTCTTTTGCTGAATGACGAAATGAATGAAAATATAATAATAATTGCAATGATCATCTAAGTGGCTCTTCAATATGAAGCAATGATATGAGAATGACAAGGAAAGACTATTTCAAGAAAACTGCTCTTCAACCGTTCTGTAAAGCACAGACCTGCTGGCAATTCACGCTATACTTAGCTGTCGCAGATAAGTGCTGCGCTCTTGTGGCAATGTATGGAAAAATAATGACCGATCTCTGGAGTTCTGTCGATCGGTGAATCTGAAAAAAAAACCGTTGTATAAATAATTGTTAAAACAGAAGATACACAAAATTCCTCCACAGTTAAAAATTTGTTAATCCTCCAATTACAGTTTCCATATCAAATGACGCGCAGAACTTCAGTCATAGCCTACAATGATAACGATCTGGAATAAATTCAGGTATACTTAAATAAGAATAAGTGAAATTAATAAAAAAAAAAACGTAAGAACAAAATTTGAGCTAAGTATTACAGACGAATATCACGAATCCCTGAGTAGTTTAGGCTATATAATAGCACAGCAACTAAATCATAGAAGAAATATACAAACATGAAGTAAAAGCGAAGGCATAAGACAATTTAATTTCTATTCTATAAATGGAAGAAAAATACTTTAAATAAGAACATAGAGAAGTCTTATCCAAAGGAGGGGGGAATATCGTCATTCCAGTAAGATGTTCTAAATATAAACGGATTCAAAAAATGAATACTGCACGACCGAAAAGAATAAAAGTTGCAAGGAGTGTTTTTCAAGAATCCATGAAGTGACAGCAATACAATTTAATAATAATTAATATTTATTATTGTTGTATTTATTATTATTGTTGTATTTATTATTATTGTTATTATTATTGTTATTGTTATTGTTATTGTTATTGTTATTGTTATTGTTATTGTTGTTGCTGTTGCTGTTGTACCTTAGCCTACAACTGAAAGTACAATAGGTTATATAGACCGAGCTTTTTCAAGAATACGTATACCCATTGAGTTTTATTGTTACGAAAGTTAGTATTAATGTATTATTAATAGATAAACTGTCGTTAAGTCGTAATTATAAAGAGAATTATGTTCATTCTACGGAGATACAGACAAAATGGCTTCTCATCATAGTTATTTTACTCTTCCAGTTCTGCCTCTTTATTTCTATGAGCTCTTTATTTCTATCGTTATACACTTGCTAATATTTAAATTGCAAATGCATAAAAATTTACAGTCGTAATTTGATGCAATTTTTTTAGGAATATTTTATGGTTTGAATCATAACTTTTAAGAGTGTACATTTTTTCTTTAGTTACTGTAATATACCATATGATTTCTTTTTAAATATGCTTATAAAACACACATTTCAAAAACAAATTGTTAGAAAGCTGGAATTTTTTTTATAGATTTTCGTAATTCAAGCATGTTAAAAATAGACTATTATTATTATTATTATTATTATTATTATTATTATTATTATTATCTTGAGCCACTGGCGTAGCTCAGTCGGCTGAGGCGCTTGCCTGTCGATCCGAAGTTGGGCTCGAGTGTGGGTTCGATTCCCGCAATTAGTAACTAACCCTACTCAAAGTCTCTTCGATTGATATGCGCGTCGCGTCGCTCCAAGGAGTCTGGTGCAGTCGCGAAAGCTCGACGCCTACACTTTCAGTTAATCTCGGGGGATGAAAGTTCAGGCCCGCGTCATTAGTTTAAGGACTGGAGACAAAGATAAAATCGTGTCTATCAGTTCTGTGTGAGACGCGAATCCGACTAGACGATTGTCATCTGTTCTGATGTCAACTGCGTCGCGCTGCCGACAATGACCGCGGTAACTAATTCTTCATACATGAGAGACATGGATTCATAGACATAGTTATGTAACTTATGAAATATTTTCTGTAAAAAGCACATTACATTGTCTCCGTTATCATTCTATCCATTAAGTATCTTCAACTTACGCTTCTTATTAGGGAATTTTAGTTTTAATGTGGTTAGGTATCCATGTTATGTAATGCTAGTCTTGATAATATTGTAGATTTCCATTATGTAATAATTTGAAGTTGAAATTATTGGATTTGAGGATTAAATACCAGTGTTCATATTTTTATACACTTTAACAATTTAATTTAGAATTAGAGTCTGGCTGCGCGGAAGAGAAGGTCTACTGGCCTTAGCTCTGCCAGATTAAATAAATAAATAATTAAATTATTATTAAATTTAGATTTTGATGTAGTATGTAAATATTTTGAACATTTCTTTAAATTTTGATATTTCAAAACTAATTTTCATGTAAGTTTCAATAATTTTGACACTACGGGATCTTTAGGTTATTTAATTTCAGATTTAGTTTTACAGATGGGTTGTATAATTTCAGTGTTCATATTTTTAAATGTTTTAGTCAGTTGAATTTCGATACTATTGAATGTTTATACCCGCTACAGTATTATATTTAAATACTGCTGCCCTTAAATATTTGGAAAATTTAATTTGAGTTTTGATATTATTAAATATTACAATTTTTTAATTTTAAGTGTAATGTTCTTAGTTATTTTGATTATTTAATTTAAATTTAGATTTTGTTAGATAGTTAGGTTATAATATAAAGTGAATTACGTACTTATGTTACTTTTTCCTCTTTTGTACGGAGAAGTGGCATTCTCTATTGGGCTTATTGTACCTTACCACCTTATAACGGGAACTGTGTTTGAAGACTCTATTGAATCAATGAGGGAAGGTTAATTAGAATATTCATTTGTACGCGTCCTCACAAGAGATTTTGACACTTAACTTTAACAATAATTATGTGAGCTTCTAGCCTAAAGACTACATGTCTCACTTCGATCAACTGTATCACATAAAGGACTTAAGAAAATTTTTCAGGGATGAACAACGTAAGTTTTTCGTAACATTAGCAAAGGTTAAAGGGTAAAAAATGTCAATCAAGTACTGTCATCCGCAATTGCACACAAAGATTCCGAATAGTCGCACTTTTGTAGATATCGTGATTCAGCTGTGTGATTCCATTTGTCGATTCAGCCTTCACATCTTAAGTTTCCGGCGGAGTCCCACTAGAATGGCCTTTCTCTCAACCTTCGAAAACGTACAAAACCACCTCAGACTGATGCCATCTGTACTCCAATCACGATAATACATCGCCTTGCACCGTTTTGGGTGAATGTGTAGCCTATATGTTTTGCCAGCAGACCGAAGACTGGTTGGAACCTCATATCATGTGACGCCAATAATGCACCAACTAAGCCAGCATATAACGGAGTGGAGTCGCCAGTTCCTTTCCCCTTTCCATTTCATACATCACTGATTAAAAACAAAACAGACTAGATATGTATGCAACAATTGTTCTATTGTTCTTCTTCTGACACATATTATTAAGTGACGTGTACCGTCTGATAAGTGATAATTTTCAGCCAGGTCGCTCCTCAACCAGAGAATTTTGGGTGAATACTATTAAAATACTATTAATGAATATTGAAATGAAGAGTAACGGTGGAATAATGGAGGAAAACGAGAGAACTCTGTGAAAACCCCTCAGGAACCTTGGCTTCATCTACTACAAATACGAGTCCGCCATCACTGGGATTCGAACCCAGATCTGCAGCCATCGTGAGCCTGTGCTCTGCTGAGCTGCTAAGGTGGCTTATTCAGTTATTTAAATTGGATTTTCTCAATTTAATATGCTTGCTTTACCAAAATCGAATATGGATTAATTAATTTCAATTTTCATACCTTCCTACTGCTAACCATCTGGAGTACCGGTACTCAACTCCAAATTCTCTAACGTCTCTTTACAAAAGACAAAGAAATGCAATGCCTTGCAGAGGAGGTTGCCGTGACGCAGTTTTCCTGTCACCCAATTCCATTAATTTCCCATTTACGCCATATCACTTTATCTTCGATTATCTAAACGAGGAACTGCCACCGTGCCACATTTATTTTGTAAGTGTCGGTACAAATTAAGTTGCACAATTGTAGCTACGTCATAAAAATTAACACTGCTTGTCGAATAAACTGCGGAGACCTTGGACATCGAGTTTTATAGGAGTCATAAAGATTAATCCTGTCAAACGCTCCACATGCCAGGAGTTATTTTGTCTTAGTCTGTGATGTCAACACTTGACACCCACGTGAAATTCACACCTGGAGAGAACACAATACAATAATGAATCTTGGAATGAATGAAAGAATTCAAATAGGTCTGCTAATGGTAGATAGAGATGAAGTGGGAGTGGAAGAAAAATAGTGCATGATGATGATGATCATGATGATGATGATGATGATGAAGAAAGAGCATACAACGAGTCTGCGAGGAACAACACGAGATAGATGAGAAAGAAGATAAAAGTCTACGAGGCAAAACAGGTGATAGAAGACAGGAAAGAAGATGAGATTCGGCAGGGAAAGACATAAGATAGTAAACGAGAAAAAGGTAGTAGTCTACGATGAAGAACATGAGATAAAGACGAAGAAGAAGATAAAAAAATTACGAGGAAGAACACTAAATAAAATACGAGAAAGAACCTACGAGGAAGAACAAGGTTTAAAAGTCAAAAAGGAAGATAAAAAGTTGTCACTACGAATTTTTCAATGAATTCTAAGCCTGAGCGGGACTCGACGCTATATCAATTACTGGTTTATTTAGCGCCAATGGAATTGGCAATAGCGAGATGGTATTTGGCGAGATGAGGCCGAAGATTCACCATATATTACCTGACATTCGCCTTACAATTGGGGAAAAACCTCTGAAAAACCCAATCGCGGAACCTTCATAGTTGCTCGCTTCCTCATTTCATGAAATCAATCTCACGACAACAATGCAATTGACAGTCGAAAAGACACCCATCAATATGACGAAAATTGGTTGTTTGAAATCCTAATTAATAATAATAATAATAATAATAATAATAATAATAATAATAATAATAATAATAATGGTAATAATCATGATGATGATGATAAAATAAGAGAATTGAATTTGTTTGTAAATTACTACCGCAGTTAAGTACTTTAGAATTACACTATGTTAAGTTATTAACTATTTTTCTTTATACACCTCGCATCTATTATTTACTCCCATTTGTGTACGAATAATATCGCTTGTGTGACAATAGCGCACGTAGACGATGTCACTGTATTAACAGAAAGCGGGGCCAGTTTTCTCGAATGTCAAGCGAATAAACATTTAAAAAAATGTTCAGTACTATAATTGCTTCGTTTGCAACTCTCAGTAACATCTGTCATTGCCATAACCATTATGGAAACATGTGAAAGAAGAATGGTAGCATCTTGATTTATAATCTTACCTGTTCCTAAATTTCCATAACGATACCAGCCAGTTGAACATGTATAACCTTAGACCAGTCGAGAAGAACCAATGTCTTGTCGTCAAGTGTTCGGCACTGGAATTCGAACTACCAAATTTATGTAAAATAATACTTCAATGCACTTCATGAAATTACGGTTTGATATTAGAAAAGCTGCAAACAGTTGCATTATTATTATTATTATTATTATTATTATTATTATTATTATTATTATTACCATCCTCTGGTTGAGATTCTGCCTGATATGTACCTCTATTATCAGGCCGTACATCTCACTTGACGATGTGTCAGAGGAAGAACAATTGTTTATATTGATCTGAAGTCTGATTAGTGTAACATGTAACTAATTGGCGATGTATTCAATGGAGGGGAAAAGGAACTGGCCACCCTACCTCATTATTTCCTGGCCTAGTTGCTCATAAGGATGTTTTTTGGTATCACTTGTGAGGGTCAGACCTGTTTTCGGACAGTTGACTAAACCAAGGTCGCTGTCGAACAGCTCTTAGTCAGGTCCTCTCTTCCCATTCCACCAATGTATAAGCATTGGAAAGACAAATAATCGAAAACCTTTATTAGAATGTCTTGAGCAATTTGGGGCTGCACATCCAGGCATTTTCAAAACTTATTTTATGAAATATATAAATCTTAACACAAATTCCTTCCACAACCTAATTTAAACAAACCGAATAGACGGCGCAAATATGGCGGCGTGCGAAGACCTAACTTATCGACGGACCTTGACAACAACAACATTATTATTATGATGATGATATTATCTTTATTATTATTTTTATCAATATTATTATTATTATCATTATTATTATTATCATTATCATTGTTATTATTATTATTATTATTATTATTATTATTATTATTATTATTATTGCAAAACTCGTAATTTCAAAGGTATTTTACTATTTTACTACTTTAAATTTAGTTACCTACCAGAAACAACTTCACCTTGTTATACTGTATGTGCATCACATGGAGAAAGTGTTACGCGAGTCTTAGATGTTGAAACAATGCTCTTAAGTTATGTAATTAGAAAATTTCATTGCAGAAGTATTGAAATTGTAGTGGCCACAAATCTTGGGCCCTTTCAGTAAATTGTGCTTACAATGGAGGAATCTGCTCCTTAATCGATAATCCGCGTTGTAAAAAAATTAAGGTACCTCCTTCACGTACCAAGAAGGCGCATGGTGAGCATTGAGGTAGAGTTCCATGCTTTCATTATTTCTGTACTAGAATGAAATGGTGTGGTCGACACCATGCTTCAACCACCTTTTACCCCGGGATAGTCCTGGTCCTCAAATTGATATATGAGGCCGTCCTATAAGTTTTAACTAAGAGAAAAATCCCATTACCATCCTCGATTGAATCCGGAACCTTCCAGCCTATAGTCATTTACTATACTAACTGAGTTATAGGCCATGAAACCAATGCATGCGTGCGCCGTAGCACATAGTAAAAATCTTATGATCGGGGTAAGTGAGCTAGCTAGCTAAAGTGAAAACGTTACTAGGGAGGGAAGCTTCCTAGCCCAGTTTTCTTCTCATGTGCAAATAGATTTCACGAGATAACGAAGGACCTACATATACCCGGTCGCCATCTCCCTTTGTACCCTACCAATTGTATGTTTTCGTATTACCGCCCTTTAAAATCTCACAAAAATAAGGAAATGTGTACACACTTCTTACATACCAAGTTATGTGAATACAAATTATCAACTAAGAGCACTCGAGCTGGAATCTTATGCTGTCAGCGCCCCTGACAAACAGTGACCTCGCGCATGACTGTGCTATTATGTAGGTATAAAAGTTAAAAATTTAAGCAGAAGTGTGATGATAACAGGAAAGTTCGAACTCTAGACGTCATTTCTCACAGGTTTATTGTGGTATATTTCAATACACGTTTTCTACGGACACAACGTCCAACCCATTTTATATCTACACGTCATTCTTTTGGCCATTGCATTTAAAGTTCACTCACTTTAAATTAATTTGTTTTTCGATCCACAGCTTTCATGTGCAGTACTGTAATGTCTATATTTTACAATGTCTGCTTATATATGAAATATGAAAAGCCTGAAATTCCACAAGAGCAACGAAATCCTAAAGTAATGTAAGGTGAGCTGAAGGTCTACTACACTTGGAGAGTTAGTCCAAGAGAGCTTACATTATACATTTACAATCTAAACACACAAACTACCCAAACTAAACACACAAACAAACTATCCAAACTAAACACACAAATTGAACCAACTAAACACACAAACGATCCACACTAAAAAGACAATAAAACTATACAATTAAACACACAAACTAACTATTCAAACTAAATACACAAACGAACTATTCAAACTAAATGCACAAACGAACTATGCAAACTAAACACACAAACTAACTATTCAAACTAAACACACAAACTATCCAAACTAAACACACAAATTGTACCAACTAAACACACAAACGATCAGGGGCGGCTTTCGAAGAGGGGCTGCGGAGCTGCAGCACCCCCAGACATTTGTGGCTCTTGTCTCGTTTTATGTTGTGAAATGCATTTATTATACAGTCTCTATTTAGCAGCTCGAATTTTTTTTTAAATTTCGCTCTCAATGACGTGCACGCAATCGTTAGTGAAGTCACTTTCCTCCCCTGGTGCTGCCAGAGCGAAACCAGAGACAAGGACTATGAGTGAAGCCACTTCCTCCCCTGGAGCTGCCAGTCTCATCTCAGATGCTTTGCGCGTTAGTTTTACCCCTCCTTCCTGCTGCCCCTTGCCGTGAATCCAGAGTTTCCAGGCGCTGCAAAATTTGCAGCAGTTTATCAGTAGCGCGCAGTTTTAAATACATTTTCTTTAATGTTGTGAGTATAACAAGTGCAACAATGTTTAATTCTGTCTATTCAGTTCAGTACCTTAACAATTCAGGAGAAAATGTGAAATTAAGTGCCCATCAGTTGAACCTCATAATGGAAAGAGCCGCTAAACATAATACAAAGGCTCGCACATTTTTTGATAATTTATCCAGTGTCCCTGTTTTCGTCTCTCGATCTCCATACAGTCTGTATTAGATTAATGTGTTTCAAAGACAATTCCATCAGCTGGGGCAACAAGATGGATTTAAACTAAGAACAGTAAATGTTGTTCATGAGAAGGAGCCATTGCTAGAATGTTTTCAAACCATAATGGAATCTGAAACATCTAACGTCACAATAAATGAGGCAAGCGCCCTGTGCTTACTTTTGAAGATCCTGAATTCAATTTCTGGCTCAGTTATTTTTTTAATTTATTGATGTATCATGTAGATATATTATACAACCAACTACAACATCGCCAGTTAGATATTTCTAAAGTTCAAATCTGTATATAAAAAATTAAATTCACTGGCAACTGCAGGGGTTATATCAGCATCTCCGGTGTGCTGGAATTTTGTCCGCAGGATTCTTTTAAATGCCAGTAAATCTACTAACATGAGCCTGTCTTATTTAAACACAACTTGAAAGATAAGGCGCATGGAACTAATCTTTAAATAAAGTAAGTTGCTTGATTTATTTTTGTATGCAGCCCCCCTTAATTCAATACCCACGAGCCGCCACTGCAAACGATCCACACTAAAAAGACAATAAAATTATACAACTAAACACACAAACTACCCAAACTAAACACACAAACTAACTATTCAAACTGAACACACAAACTATTCAAACTAAACACACAAACTAACTATTCAAACTAAACACACAAATTAACTATTCAAACTAAACACACAAGCTAACTATTCAAACTAAACACACAAACTATCCAAACTAAACACACAAACTATCCAAACTAAACACACAAATTGTACCAACTAAGCACACAAATGATCCATACTAAAAAGACAATAAAACTATACAACTAAACACACAAATTATACCAACTAAACACGTAAACAAACTATCCAAACTAAACACATACAAAAGAACTATATAAACAATACACAACTATACACAATTTACATAGTGTTCGTAATTCCTTCCAGTCTTTTCCATGCCTGCCTGTCCCTCTCTGTTCTCGTACACTGCGCTCCAGTCTCTCTGGGAAGCGTCCGACCACCTTCTCCTTGGACATCATCTGCTTCTTTTCCTAATGCGTTGGTCCCACATGGTCTTGCCAGTAGTATACTCTCTTACATACTTTCTTATCGCTCTCTTCATTATTTTTAGTTCTCCATATTCTGTTAACGATCAGGCATGCTAACCGTTACTGCACAGCAGTGGACAATTGATGTTGTATTGGAAAGAACCTATGTATGTGAAGAAGAGGAGCGAGTCTACCGACATTTGGACCTGAAATATGAAATGCTTATGATCAAATTCTGGCAGGTCAACAACGTGTTAAAAATTCCGTTGAAGGTTGGCATAATAGATTTCAGCGTTTAGGCCTAATTGTCACAAACAATGCGTCAATGTGGAAATTTATGGAGTTCATTAGGAAGACCGAAGAAACAACGAAATTATCATCATCCCTGGTCACATGGTCCATTATGCAGCTGGCTAGCTGCCACCAAAATGTCAAGACATCCCATTATAAGTCCTACGTCCTGAATTTATGGTAAGTAGAGCAAATAGTTTAGAATTATGTATGCAATAATGAAGATAACATTGCAAATTATTTGTCGGGCATTAGCTATGATCTCTAGCTTTATAAAGATTGCGGAACTACAACTAAATTAGTAACTTAACAATTCGTGGCTCTACTACCCTTTAAGAGCCCAGACTGATTAACCGGCTGTTGGCCTCACGTCCACATGTCGAAGCAGAGTTGGACGATCATCCATCCAGAATAAATAAATAAATAATAAATAAATATATATATATAAATAAATAAAATATATTTTATGTACACCGGTTGTACACCGGTACACATAACAAATTTTCTCATCACTAGCCTTACTCAAAAATAGGATCATATTTACTGGACATCCTACAATTGCTCATTTCTTTTGTGACTTTAAGAATTATAGGCATTCTATTATTTCAACATCTTTATCGTGAACCTTATTTTGTGGGCATTCAAGTAGTAGAATGAATGAATGAATGAATGAATTAATTAATTAATTAATTAATTAATTAATTTGTCTTTAAGCAATATACCTTTTGGTGAGGCGCCCTTCACATTATTAGTACACAGTGCCGTCTCCCCGTTTTACAACGCCTCTCGTACAAGTCATTTACAGTAGGTCGTTACTTCTTTTAATTTATTGTTGCAATTCTTCCACTAGTCTTTTCTTGTCCGTCATCAATTCTTCCACTAACCTTACTCCTCACCCATTAATATACAAAAAACACTATAATTCTTGACGCCTCTCCTGTATGGCACATTTCCCCTCACTCCACTTCTCTAATTATTTGCATATTTGCACCTTTCACTGTTAACTTTCCTACATTGCTACTTTATTTTAGGTCTTACTTTTTTTTCTCTCTGTTCATTTCTCCTCCACACCATCTCCTTAAGTCATACTGCTTTTCGTCTTGTTTTCCCCTCTTCCTTCATCACTTCTTCCTGAACTATCTCCTACTATTCAAGTAGTAGTTTATAATTTATGGACTTTAACAAGAACTCAAAATTCCTTACTTCATTATCCTACATGTCCACAACATTCATCCCTGTCCGTTCTGCGAATCTGAGCCTATGCAATGCTGCTGTAAGGTTTCTTTGTGACGACAGAGTTACTTGACAACATCTCCGCGAGTCTAAATCTGTTGTTACGACTTGGACACATTTAACTCTCATCTTACATTTAGCTTTAAATTATTGTTTTAATTGGAATGTTGCATAAGTGACTACAATTCAAAGTTTTGCATTAAAATCATATTTAAGGCTGTCGCAATTTTTTATGTCTGAAAGCCTGATCTGATGTAATTTCTCCTTCCTTAATTTAGTCTATTTATGTTATGTGTAAATGAATTATGGTTTTACCCAGAAGACTCGACTACTCAATAGTACTTATCATCATCAACAACTGCAGAAATTGAACCACTTTTGGGCCGTTCCGCCTCTAAACTGTAATAGCTTACTGATCGCTCCATCTCAATCTCGAGCGGTCCACATTCCTACATCCTTTTGGGATATATTGATGTAATAACTTTTGGTGGTCTGCTGTCTTCCATTTGTAGCTTATGTCATTCAATTACTTCTGTTGTTTGTTGTTGTTTCTAAAATAATATTAACTATCATTGTCATTTTTGTATCTAAAACGTATCTACGTAAAGATTATTTTTTTTGGTCCTTCAGAATACATCTGTTATGGTAACAATTGATATTGAGGAGAAAAATTCGCTCCGGCGCCGGGGATCGAACCCGGGTCCTTGGTTCTATGTACCAAGCGCTCTAACCATTGAGCTACACCGAAGTCCAACCCTCAGCACCGGATCGAATCTCCCTCCTCCAGTGTTTTTCCCTTTGGGCCTGTCTCCAAGTTCGACATGTATGTTGACATTTATATTAAGTCAACTGTCATTATATAAGGAGCACACTCAGTTGAGTGACTTGGTGGCCGGGATTCCACAGTAATATGCACAATAAACTGTGCAGAAATATGTACTGTTGCTCGAAGAATCTACATAACTGTTTTTTTTTTTGGTCCTATAGAATACATCTGTTGATATTAGAGGAGAAAAATTCGCTCCGGCGCCGGGGATCGAACCCGGGTTCTTAGCTATACGTACCAGTTTTTCTCCTCTAATATCAATTGTTGCCATAACAGGTGTATTCTATAGGACCAAAAAAATTAATCACGTAAAAATTCGATCTTTGGTCTTCAATCACCACAGTACCCGAGACACGTGCAGGTTCCATTTCTAGCTCTTGTTACATAAACGCAGAGTATGCCATGGACGAAACGAACACACGTGCTTCTTCCTCAAGCCTTCAACTGCAACTGACGTAATTTGCATTGGTATTGCGACATCCACGTAACAGGTCTGTCAACCTGTGCATTATTTATGAAATAATCCTCGTATTTAAAATAATCTTATTTGCAGATAGTACAAGTGTGATTATCTAAAGTAAATTGTATGGTCACTTTACAAACGCTTCTACTGCAGTATTGAAGCTAATGAGTTATTGATTTAATGGAGATAAACTAGCATTTAATATTGATAAAACCATTGTAATGAAATTCAGTTCATATGAGTCCATAATTTTCTAAACATTTAAATGATGTAATATTAAAAAAGTAAGGACCAGAGTCAGTCAGAAGCTATAAAACTTTAGTCAGACTCATCCTTACTTATGCTGCTGAAACAAAGCAGATGCCGGTAAAACGAAAACAAAACAACTTCTGGAAAGTTCAAAGAGGATTACGCAAAAAAAAAATCAAGGTTGGATAGAATAGGAAGTATAGACAGACATGTGACATGCAAGGTATTGGACAATAGATAATAAGAAGACGAAAATCTGCCTCAGAGGAGCTTTGTCCATCGAACCGCGGTTGTCTCGATGAAAGGCCGTCGTCTAACCGACTAAGCCACGGCTCGGCTAGATCGACAAATTGTTAATTCATAATGGAGGAAATAAATACGGAGAGACTTGGATTAGGAAACACATTGCGTTTAGCTCGTTGTTTAATGACATTTGTGTTAATAAAAGGCTAAAATTGTTAATATGAAAACAGAGATGTAGCCTACAGGCAATATTGAAGTTCCACTTTTGGAAAAATACGACATGTCATAAGTTCATTGCTTCTGTCTATGTAAGCTATATTGTACAATTTTCAACCTTAATAGCGCAATTTTCGCTGTTAGATTACCTGCAACGGATTTAGTAATGTACCTCTGGATAGTATTAGTGGAGTCCATTTGAAGTAAAAGAATAAAATGTGCATGCAGATATTAGTTTATTAATATCAAACTGATTGAAAATAAGCAACCTACTGACTTTTATTTAAAACATTATAATCGTAGTTCGTTGTACAATAGGCCTAGTAGTAATGGGAGTATTAGGACTTAATAGCAGGTCTCTTATATTTGTGCAATCATGATAATTGATGCTTACTTACTTGCTCACTTACTTACTTACAAATGACTTTTAAGGAATCCGGAGGTTCATTGCCCCCTCACATAAGCCCGCCATCGGCCTTTATCCTGTGCAAGATTAATCCACTCTCTATCATCATATCCCACCTCCCTCAAAGTAATTTTAATATTATCCTCCCACCTACGTCTCGGCCTCCCCACGAGTCTTTTTTCCTCCGGCCTCCCAACTAGCACTCTATATGCATTTATAGATCCCCCCATTACGTGATACATGTCCTGCCCATCTCAAACGTCTGGATTTAATGTTCCTAATTATGTCAAGTGAAGAATACAATGCGTGCAGTTCTGCATTGTGTAACTTTCTCCATTCCCCATTCATCCCTCTTAGCCCAAAATATTTTCCTAAGAACAATATTCTCAAACACCCTTAATCTTTGTTCTTCTCTCGAAGTGAGAGTCCAAATTTCACAACCATACAGAACAATCGGTAATATAACTGTTTTATAAATTCTAATTTTCAGATTTTTTGACAGCAGACTACATGACAAAAGCTTCTCAACCGAATAATAACAAGCATTTCCCATATTTAATCTGCGTGTAATTTCCTCCAGAGTGTCATTTATAGCCTATTTGTTACGTTGCTCCAAGATATTTGAATTTTTCCACCTCTTCGAAGGATAAATCTCCAATTTTTATATCTCCATTTCGTACAATATTTTGGTCACGAGACATAATCATATACTTTGTCTTTTCGGGATTTACTTCCAAATCTATCGCTTTACTTGCTTCAAGTAAAGTTTCTGTATTTTCCCTAATCGTTTGTGGATTTTCTCCTAACATATTCACGTCACCTGCATATACAAGAAGCTCATGTAACCCGTTGAAGTCCAAACCCTCAATCCTCTGTTATCCTGAACTTTTCTAATGGCATATTCTAGAGCAAAGTTAAAAAGTAAAGGTGATAGTGCCCACAGTGAATTGGAAAAGCATCAGATACAAACTGGTCTATACGGACTCTGCTGTAAGTTTCATCGAGACACATTTTAATTAATCGAATTAGTTTCTTGGGAATACCAAATTCAATAAGAATACTATAATTATAAAACTCCTCTCTTAACTGAGTCATATGCCTTTTTGAATTGACGCTATTTATATATCAAGAATTTTTGGTAAATAGAAGCGCTTTCCAGATATAGAAGTTCGACTGCATTTTGTTAACAAACACATTTGCTCTTAACACGATAGGGAAGATACCCACAGACTCGAAGCTTTTAGTTAGCTTTGTATTCAACCAAAATGGGTACAGGTATATTCTTTTGGGAATTAATATAATATTCGTTAAATGTAACGTTGTTTTTAACTTCCTGTAGCTGAGGTATGACTGTTTCTTATCTCTACATTTGGGACAATGTTATCTACAACTTTATTTCACATTAAGTCAAGATTTTGTGAGTCAGCATTAAGTATAACTTATGTGATGGTTAGAGCACAACACGAGCGACCACATTTAAGTATACAGCCCAACATTAGTTTCAGTTGTAGCTCGCTCAGTCACCTGATAATCTGCCGACAAAATAATTTTGATTTCGTCTCCGGAAAGTCTTGTTCTAATTATTGGCGAACAAAGTAGTTGGGAAATTTTTCTCCATACACTTCTATTCCCATCACAAGTCTCATTCCACCAGTGCTGCTCATCGGAGTGACTAAAACCGCGGAGGAATCGGAGATTACGAATAAAGCTCTCCACCGGTGATCTCCGATACTACCGTAGGTGGAACAGGGGACATACGGAGGGATGCGGGGGTTCGGAGCGAAGCGACAGTTAGCTCAAGGACGACCGGCGCGTACGGACTGACGGTAGTTGTGAGTGGAATAAAATTGCACCAAATCGGATATCCGTCGCATGGAATTTCTTTAATTTAGTTGAAGGTAATAATAAAGTCGCACACTGTAAACTTTGTGGGCGAATTTACTCTAAGGGTGGTGGAACTTCGAATTTGTTAGACCATTTGAAGCGATCGCACAATCTCGAACTTGATGAAAACAATTACGCAAAACATTTGATACGATTTCTTTTTAAATTGTTTTAGTGCTATTGTTCCCAAAGGCTCACAGTCTATGAAAAAGTCTTAAAATTTCTCTAAAACGTAACTTTCGAGGCAATAAAAAACAAATGAAATATTTACAAGACGACTTGAGTTATATTTTACTGTTTAGACAACTTGAGTTATATTTTACTGTTTGGATTAAAATATTTCTGAATGAAATTAAAGAAACATCTGGTAATAATATAATTACAATTATCCTTAAGTTGATATCCATTTATATTTTTATTACAGAGCAAAAGTGGTGCGTTTTAGGAGAGGCATTTCAAATACTGACACCCTTTAACACAATAATCACAATCCTGTCCGGTGAAGAATCTGAATAAATTATGTTGGACAGTAAACTTTATCCTATTGATAGCCCACGTTTCTGTTGTTTCATTTTGAAGCTCCCTTAATATATTTTACGTTAACTAAACCGATTAGAATAATAATTGACAAACCCTGTTTGCGATTAAATGAGAGTTTCTAGGAGAATTAAAGTATAAATGTTTACATTAGCTACTGAAAAGCTTTACTTCTGCGTTAGTTTTGCAGTTAGATTGAATGTTATTAATTTGATCAATGACATAAAACTAATTCATATACTATGAATTTCAAAACTAGAAAAAAATCTGTCAGCTAACGTAGCACTTTAAGCAACACAAAAAAAAGAGCCGAAGAAAGAGAGAGAGATTAACATAAAAGAGAGATTAAACAACAACAAATTAGAACTTATTTTAAAAGATACGCGGACGTCAGCGGACTCGAATCACTACCTGATCCGATTAAAGGAATGCTCAGCGGAAAGTGTATGTCTGCGCCACAGCACATATACAACCTACGCGGCATCAATCGGAGGTAAGCGGAGGTCTCCGAATGAAAGCGCGCAAACAACCGCTTCGGAGAAAACCTAATCATAAGCAGCACTACATTCCACTTTAGCTTCGATGTCTCCATAATCTCACATCTTTTATGGTTTCTGTAGTTTAAAGAGAAGTTGGTTTCCATATTGTTTTACTTAGAACACATGTATAATAATAATAATAATAATAATAATAATAATAATAATAATAATAATAATAAATTTGAATTTTGAATTCATCTTTGTAGATTATCCAATAATAATAAATCCATCATTTTACTAAGCCTTTAAACCTCACAGTCTTTCAGTCTGATTCTCTAACGAAATCTCTTCAAGGATCTTCCTTGGCACACTCTTTTCTATTATTGTGTTATTTTATCAGCAGTAGTGCTCTGGTTTCATTCATCCTTCGAATAAATTCAAATTATTTATTATAAGTGAAGGTCTCTCTATTAGATTCCATGAGGTGAAGCTGGAGGTGAAGCTCCTTGTTTTCAAGATGTCGGCGTCATGCTCCGACTGCTTTTTGCACCCGAAAGAGATCCGGTTCTCAATTTTACACGCGGTTGAGTAAACCCTGGGGCCATTCTGAAAGTTTTAGCAAAGAAAACATCCCGCCAACATCCGGGATTGAACAAACTGAATTATCAGACTTCCAAAATTACATAGTATTCTATTGAATTTTAACTTAAGGGGAGAATGTAGATATCGGTAGGTCCCTATCTCCGCCATTTTAAATTGGTGCACTTTATGTACCTTTTTCTCTGAATGTATTTAAGGTAGAATCGTGCAATTTTGCACACTAGTAGACAAGAATGTTTTTAATCATCCTTGGATTTTTCAGGTTATAATGTTAGAAATATTGAGATTTGTCACAAAATATATCTACATTCTCCTCTTAAAATACATGCCGAATTTCCAGACTTCATGACTGTGAACTGCAATGTCTATAGCTAAAATTTTGTATATATTTTTGTCTGATTTATGCCTATACTTTAGAATATTTCGAAACTCATTGTGATTGAAACTCACATTCAAATTTATGTATTAGCTGCAGCTATAAATGTTTAAAAATAAAACATCTAAATACGAATATACTGCGCTAGAATTCGTGTAGTGATAGTAGCGAAAGATGACTCTCATTAAAACCAAAACTGACTTATTCTACAGAAGTGGTTTTCATTCGAATTGATATTTTGGCATTGCACACATTAGATCTTACGAGTCTATGTTAATGAAAGCTGTAGAAAATTTTCTTTGATTCTTAATTACCTTTTTTTCAAAATAAACACTGGTAACATCCGAAACACCTCGCACTGTCTTTTTATTTTACAAACATAAGCACACATGCAGCTCATCGCATCATACGTTTCACGGATGTTAAGCCTAGTGACAATGTTTGATCTCATCACATTAACATCGCACTTGGTCACCGGCGTAGCTCAGTCGGCCGAGGCATTTGCTTGTCAATCCAGACCCGTGCTCGGGTGTGGGTTCAATTCCAACTTGCGCTGATTACCTGATTGTTCTTTTTTCAAGGTTTTCCCCAATCGTACGACGAATGTCAGGTAATCTATGGCGAATCCTCGACCACATCTCGCTATCACCAATCCCATCGACGCTAAATAACCTAGTAGTTGATACAGTGTTTTTAAATAACCAAGTAAAAAAGTCTCACTTCCTTTGTACTTCTGAAACCTTTGTATCTTTACGGTCTTGGGAATGTATGAGATAATCAATTAAGGTTAAATCTAATTTACTTGGAGGGAACTTGTTTCACAAATAAAATAAATTTTCGAATACCAGATTTCGGTCCCTTGGATGAAGAACGTCTTGTCTTTCGTGAATTTCATGTTATCTACAGTCTAAAGCTGCGCTCTTCTCTTACGATATCTTGAGACAATGAGTTGATAAAGACAGATCTGCATATCACATATTTTGTTCATTGTATATAAACGTCATAAAGCGGTAATAACCGGAATACGAGTATAGCTCTGAACTCTGTGAATTGTAGAAAATGTGTGTGGAAAGAAAGAAATGTTTCAAAAGATGAATTACAATATTTTTGCCATCAGTACGAGTTCTCTGCTGTCGTTTATTTTTAAATCGGCTTGTCAAATTCAGTGTTGAATTGCAACACGTGTAAAGGCTATTGACATTCTGTAAGGATATGGTAACAGTAAAATTTGAAAATAAAATGAAGACTGTTAAGATGAATAAGATTTAAATTTGGAAGCTACTTCATAGAAGAATCAAACCTGAAGAAAGTAGATCTTAGTTACGCTTGAGGTACTTATTCTTATGTGTACAATAAGAAATGTCGTTTTTACAACGGCGGTTACTTTTATTCTTAGTAATTCAGCCTCGGGAGTCTCCATTTAAGAAAAACGCTCCGCCATTTTCAGCATTGTCCGTACTGCATCATGAGAGACAAATTGTGTTGCACCAGTATTATGATGATGATGACGACGATGATGAACATGACGACGAAGAAGAGCAACGAAAATAAATAGAATGTTGGCAGAGTAAACTGATGTACGTCTTGAACATTTTTCCTAAACACAATCTTTGTGTACCACAAATTCCGGCATAGAAAGCCGACAGTCTGGACATTCTGCATTAAGGCATGTTTTAAAGATCTTGATTAATATTTTATCACTCTGTACAGGAAGTAATGTCTCACATTTTATTTCGAACATTTACTCCACAAAAATTAAAACTGCAAAGGAATGCTTTTCTACACGCCCTATTTTTCCACATAATTCTCATCAACTTCTATGGCCTTACGGCATCGAAAAAGAAGTTCTTGATACCTTATCTGTACCAGTGCATGCTCTGGTTACGTAGCTATTTCATTGATTGTCGTTGCTTTTCCGTTCAAAGTGATTGACTCAGGTTTCATCACCTGCCTCAGATGCCTCCTCCCCTTCAGCTTCAAAACCTGCCAGCAATTCAAAATAAATGTCTTTCCTCGGACACTGTGAAACTTCGCTGAATCCATCTCGTGCGAGCGCGCACACGCACGCACGCACGCACACACGCACACCTTTGAATATCCGAGGGTATGGATAATAATTGCATCCACACTTCCTTTGCTAACTGGAAGCTTGTACATCTTTGTCAACCTGTAATGCGTCGATCCTCACGAATGACAGCACCAGCATAATGCTACATGTCACGGCTAATCATTGCGCTCTGTTAATCCTCTTCTTGAACCCTTCAGTCTTTTTGCCCAGCGGCCAACGGTACTCCTGTGAGTTGCATTTTTTTTTTTGTAGACTTTACAAAAATGTTTGTAAATATTTACCACTGTTTCTTCTTCCGCAATAGGAAATTCTATTACAGAATGTTGTTTATAAAGAGTATCACTGCCCTCTTTAAAACGAGAAAACCATTTTCGTGCCGTACTTTCCCCGGTGGCGTTCTCTCCATAAACAGTACAAATGGTCCCAGCGACCTACGATAGCTTTATTCCTCGATTATACTCAAAAGGAAATGTCGGAAATGTTCTTTTTTTTTCTACTTGACGCTCCATTTTCTTTAGCCCATAATTAACATAAACGTCTTTAAAAATTGTAAAATGCAAAACGTATCGGTATTCAGCAACACAAAACTGCAACATTAAAATTACACATGACAAATTCCATACAATGTTTACAAAGGACCTTTTGCCATGGAAAACGAAATTGTCATGAACTTAAGCATCTGCAAGAGTCGTCTTGTGACACTTATGTTCTTTTATATTGTTAATATTTTGTTCTGTGCATAACCAAAAAGTCCTACTTGTGGATGTCTGGTGTTGGTTCACAATCCTCGGTGAGAACGGAATGAGTTTGAGTTTAAAATTTTAAAGTATACCTAGATTAATGATGGTGGTGATGTTAATACTCGTATGTTAGTCTACTTTAAACACTAAGGAAATAATCCAACTCTGAACTTGAAGGATCATGGCTTTGAAATAGGCGTAGTTGGTAGATTGCCTCCGGATCTCTCTTCCGTTCCCTGTTGTCTGTTCTGAGATGACTACAGTACACACGTATTCATAGTAGACATTGTTGCAGGACACGATGCCTCCCCCCACCGACGGCCTGCATGTGGCCATGGAGCGCATGGGGGAAAAAGGGCCGTGGCTGTGGGCCATGTTCTTCCTCTTGTGTACACCAGGAGTGCTCAATATCTGGCACCTCACCGCGTACGTGTTCTTGGGCCAAAATCTGCCACACTGGTGCTACGTGCCTGAGCTGACAGAAGCCAACTGGACGGCAACGCAGATAAGGAACATCAGCAGTACAGGGTGAGAGTAAGCACTAAACAAGATACACATCTCGCGGAGTAATATTTTGAGCATAGCGATCGTTAAGGTACTCGTCCACGATGCTAGTTATATAGCGCGCTATTTTTAATATCACATCACGTTTGAACACTAGCGCGCTATTTGCAATTTTTAGTAGCCTATAGCGCTAGAAGTAGTCAGGAAGATCTTGCAGCACGTGTTTACATGTCGCTATGAAATTCGCGCTGAATTCTCAGGTGCAAGAGCGTTCTGCTTGACCTTATAGCGCTGACAGTCACAGTATAGCCTTACTCGTTCACGTGTCCATTGCAATTTTTCCATTTTTACCTTAAACAAATAAAGTGAAAATGTAAGACAAAATGTTCAATAAAATAAGAAATATTCTTGATTATAAACTACTGTATGCCAATTCACATTATCAGAACCATTCCTACACATTATAATATTATATCAACCTCATAATAATATTTAATACTAATGAGTTAGTACAGGGCTGGGCGATTAGTGTTAGCTTGAGCACTAGAGTTACCTGTCTCCTACGTCCGCAATTGTGCGTGCATCATAGAAAATATTCTCTCTCCCACTGACGGTTAAACGCGCAGTAGCGCTCAGAGAGAAACTAAACGCCCGGACCTGGGAGTGTGTTGCTGTAAATCATATTATATACACAGAGTGTTTAAAAAGTCGCATATTTTTTATAGGAGATAGCATTGGTCGAAACTGATATTTGTTTCCGGACACATATTTATACGAACTTTTTTTTGTAGTTTCGATCTATACTACCTCCTGTAAAAAATGCATACTTTTTAAACACCCTGTATATGTATATATATATCGTATACTATAATAAATGAAAATTTAGGTCCTACATTATACAAATAATGTAATATATATCATTTATATCAATACTTACAATATTTTCTATTTCTTCAAGAAACACAATGGAATATCTAGCACCGTACAGAAGATTTGCTGCACCACTTGCAATAATATTAACCTGATCGTGCTAGAAGGAGGTAGCGCCACAATGATATTTATTTTCCACTCAAATTCGTAGTTGTTACATCGTTATTGCAATTTTAAAATATTGTTAGTAAGTTACTATATTTTAAAGAATCTTATTTATTTAGCTTACGCGTTAGTACTTTGTTAAATAAAAAGTTGAAAGTAACGGTTCATTTTTCATTTTTACTGTTTTGTTATTTTGATATGTAACGTCTATACTCGACTATATAGTACAAAAAGTGAAATATTATGTTACGGACTGAATTAATTGCAATTAAACAAAACAGTTGTCCGTTGAAGTGTCCACGGTATGCGTAAGAGCTAAGGCGCTTATCTTTACCATTGCGTGGAAACAATTATCGTGGGTTAAAATTCCTCCTAGAACAAAAATTTTCATCCGTTGTCAGTAGGATGTCCTTGAACTGTCTATGTAAAGACCCGAAACAATGCTGATACTTATAAGACGGGAATTCCGCCATGTAGACATCCAAATAAACACCTCAACAAAGTTCAAGAAATGGGATCAGAGTAAAGAAATCAAAAGCACCTATAGAAATACGTTTTCTGTTACGCACTACAGAAATTAAATAACAGAATCGTTGAGACCGAAAGTTCAATAGTTAGATAAGATAGGCATCATAATATTGTTCCTCATTCAGCTCACTGGGGACATCAATTTTCTTAACTGATTGAGTAACTGGAACTGATTTCCATTAATCGTCTGGTATTAAATGGATTGAAATTTAATTAATATTTGTTATTAGAATGATAATAAAGTTACACAACGCAGAACTGCACGCATTGTATTTTTCACCTGACATAATTAGGAACATTAAATTCAGACGTTTCAGATGGGCAGGGCATGCAGCACGTATGGGTGAATCCAGAAATGTATATAGAGTGCTATTTGGAAGGCCAGAAGGAAAAAGACCTTTGGGGAGGCCGATACACAGATGGGAGGATAATATTAAAATGGGTTTGAGGGAGATGGGTTATGATTGTAGAGATCTGATTAATGTTGCTCAGGATAGGGACCGATGGCGGGTTTATGTGAGGGCGGCAATGAACCTCCGGGTTCCTTAAACGCCTTAGGTAAGTATAAGTATTAGAATGATAATAACTAAGGCTCCAAATGTCTTCCATAGCAAGACATAACTACCTAATCATTTTCCCCGAGAAATTGAAATTAGAATGTTGAGAAATCATAAAGTGATATTACACCTGTGCCAAGTTTGATGAAGAGTCATGAATGTAATTATTAAGTTGTTTAAGATGTTTTCGGAGACATATTTCTTTCGAAAATGAAACTATAAATATAAATATAGTATCTGAGTAAGTTAGAGCGAAGGAAAAGTTACTATTATCACGACATAACTACACTATCTGTAGAGAACTGGACACAGTAAAGCATCATAATATCATTGTTACAGGGGGTTAACGGCTGACAGCTGTAAGATGTACACTTGGAATTACTCTCTGCTGGCGGAAATGACTTACGTGGACGCTCTGGAGTACACCAGCAGCCACAAGCGCCCCGGCCAGTACGAGTGCGACAAATGGTCGTTCGAAGGCGAAGGAATGGTGTCCGAGGTGTGGTGAGAAAATTCGGTATTGTAGGATTTTGAAATGGCCTTCCTTAATATGTTTGTGCACTGTACCTTATCACACTTGTTCACTTGCATATATTTGTCAATTAAAGAAATTGTATATACATGTACACACTATACGTTGCTGAAAATTCTAGTGTAATATTATATTTATCATTGCTCGTAACACATCCAACAAAATTCCCAATGAATATGCGGATAGCTATTATTTTTTCCTTTATAACATGAGTTGTCGGTACGCCATCGTAAAGTAGCAGTGATTATGAATGCGGCACTTGGGAAATCTATTATATGCTGATGTGAATTAGTTTTTTTTTTCTTTCAGTGGGACCTAGTATGCAGTCGCTTGCCCTTGAAGTCCACACTCCAAATGGCCGTGGCGCTGGGGAAGTTCTTGGGAGCCTTAATCTTCGGCTTCGTAGCGGACAAGTATTGTCATTCAACAGTTTATATTAATTAGAGGTTCTCAAAACGTAAAGCAGGAATTTATTTTAAGGACCAGCATGTCATTAGCGTAAACAACATTCTTAGCGGGATTTGAAGTACTACTATGGCGCTACAGCCCGATATCGGGCCTTGGCCTCCGGAATCAAGCCTCTCCAAATCTGTCTATCCAGCGTCTTCCTTTTCCAATTCCTCACTCTTAGAATCTTCTTCGAATCCTCTTTCAAGTATCAATCCATCTGTTCCTTGGTCTACCTCTCGCCTTCTGTAGCGGCGTGTAAGATTTTCCTTGGGATGCATTCATTCCCCCTTCGATGAATATGCCCCAGTTGTAGTTTTTGAGCTCGTTTATTATGGATTTACGAGTACGTGGTTCTTTATAGAGCTTGTATAATTCGTTATTATATCTTACTCTACACATAATATTTACCTTCACTGGTCCCCAGATGCGTCGTAGGATCTTCTTTCAAAGGAGTTTACGCAAGTTCTTGAGCTGTGTTTTAGTTCAGGTCTCACAGCCGTAATATAGCACTGGTTTAATCATTGTTTTGTATAGTTTATTGCAAGTTCTTGAGCTGTGTTGACAGTCCAGGTCTCACAGCCGTAATATAGCACTGGTTTAATCATTGTTTTGTATAGTTTATTGCAAGTTCTTGAGCTGTGTTGACAGTCCAGGTCTCACAGCCGTAATATATCACTGGTTTAATCATTGTTTCGTATAGTTTATTGCAAGTTCTTGAGCTGTGTTGACAGTCCAGGTCTCACAGCCGTAATATAGCACTGGTTTAATCATTGTTCTGTATAGTTTATTGCAAGTTCTTGAGCTGTGTTGACGGTATAGTTTATTGCAAGTTCTTGAGCTGTGTTGACAGTCCAGGTCTCTCAGCCGTGATATAGCACTTATTTAACCATTGTTTGTATAGTTTATTGCAAGTTCTTGAGCTATGTTGACAGTCCAGGTCTCACAGCCGTAATATAGCACTGATTTAACCATTGTTTGTGTAGTTTATTGCAAATTCTTGAGCTATGTTGGTACTCCAGGTTCACAGCCGTAATATAGCACTGGTCTAATTATTATTTTGTGTAGTTTATTGCAAATTCTTGAGCTATGTTGGTATTCCTGGTTCACAGCCGTAATATAGTACTGGTCTAATCATTGTTTTGTGTAGTTTATTGCAAATTCTTGAGCTGTGTTGGTACTCCAGGTTCACAGCCGTAATATAGCACGGGTCTAATTATTGTTTTGTGCAGTTTATTGCAGGTTCTTGAGCTGTGTTGGTACTCCAGGTTCACAGCCGTAATATAGTACTGGTCTAATCATTGTTTTGTGTAGTTTATTGCAAGTTCGTGAGCTGTGTTGGTACTCCAGGTCTCACAGCCGTAATATATCACTGGTCTAATCATTGTTTTGTATAGTTTATTGCAAGTTCTTGAGCTGTGTTGATAGTCCAGGTTCACAGCCGTAATATAGCACTGCTCTAATCATTGTTTTGTGTAGTTTATTGCAAGTTCTTGAGTTGAGTTGGTACTCCAGGTCTCACAGTTTAATCATTGTTTTGTATAGTTTATTGCAAGTTCTTGAGCTGTGTTGATAGTCCAGGTTCACAGCCGTAATATAGCACTGGTCTAATCATTGTTTTGTGTAGTTTATTGCAAATTCTTGAGCTGTGTTGGTACTCCAGGTTCACAGCCGTAATATAGCACTGGTCTAATCATTGTTTTGTGTAGTTTATTGCAAATTATTGAGCTGTGTTGGTACTCCAGGTTCACAGCCGTAATATAGCACTGGTCTAATCATTGGTTTGTGTAGTTTATTGCAAATTCTTGAGCTATGTTGGTACTCCAGGTTCACAGCCGTAATATAGCACTGGTCTAATTGTTGTTTTGTGTAGTTTATTGCAAATTCTTGAGCTGTGTTGGTACTCCTGGTCTCACAGCCGTAATATAGCACTGGTCTAATCATTGTTTTGTATAGTTTATTGCAAGTTCTTGAGCTGTGTTGGTACTCCTGGTCTCACAGCCGTAATATAGCACTGGTCTAATCATTGTTTTGTATAGTTTATTGCAAATTCTTGAGGTATGTTGATAGTCCAAGTTCACAGCCGTAATATAGCACTGGTCTAATCATTGTTTTGTGTAGTTTATTGCAAGTTCTTGAGCTATGTTGGTACTCCAGGTCTCACAGCCGTAATATAGCACTGGTCTAATTATTGTTTTGTACAGTTTATTGCAAGTTGTTGAGCAGTGTTGATAGTCTAGCTGTCACAGCCGTAATATAGCACTGTTCTAATCATTGTCTTGTATAGTTTTATTTTAGTGACTCGATTTACAGTCTTAGAAAAACGTTTTCTCGCACAGATACTTTACAAGTCCCAGAAATTAGGCAGTACGCGTGATCAGATATACAAAGAAACAAAATTAATTTTATTACCTCAATTACCTCTGATCATGGGCACTGCTTCTGTTCTGGGCCTCTATAAAGTATCTGTGCGCGACAAAACGTTTTTCTAAGACTGTGCAGTGAGCAACAGAAATGTTGAGCGGCTCGAGTATTTTCTAAATCAAAGAATGCCACACTGCGCATGCTCTGGGCCAAAGAGATATTCGTGTCTCTTTCCTGTTTAAATATTAGGCATCTATGCTGAGGACACATTAAATCATGGCGGAATTACTATTTAACATACGTATACAAATAAAAAAACAAACCTGTAATATGCAGAAGAGCCGGCAGCATTCTAACACCTGTTATGAAAACATCGAATGCTTGAAAGCAAGCGCAGTGGTCGAGTGGTTAAGAGCTATAAATATCACAAGTATTAATATATTAGAACATATAAAGTGGAGGTACACTGTTAAGACTTGCAATGATCGGGTACAAACTAAAAAAAGACACAAAAATGTATAGAATAATGTGGGTCTACATAATATATTTCATAAATAATATAGCAAACTAATTTTGTCTCGAAAACTTTTGTTACGCGCGTTACTACTGCTGCTGCTGCTGCCGCCGCCGCCGCTACTACAACTGCTTCAGTTACTGTAGCTAATGCAACTTAAGCTGCAATTACTGCTACTACTGCAACTACAACTACCGTAAACTGGGGTAAAGAGGATCACATGTGGTAAAGTGGATCATATGTGTATTGCTTAGGTAAGTCAGCGCCATATGGATCACACATGCAAAGAAAACCTTTCTTCTATAAATGCTACTAAAAATAGTTTTCTTTGCATGTGTGATCCATGTGGCGCTGACTTATCTAACAATACACATATGATCCACTTTACCACATGTGATCCTCTTTACCCCAGTTTACGGTACTAGGTTCTACTAGTACTACGACTGCTACCAATACTACTGCAGTTGCAGCTACAACTACAGTAACTACTACTACTACTACTACTACTACTACTACTACTACTGCTGCAATAATAATAATAATAATAATAATAATAATAATAGTAATAATAATAATAATAGTAATAGTAATTTTATGTACTCAAGCATTTTCAACTGTGTCAGTGTTGTGTCAACCAAAACGTCAAGACTTTCATTATGACGGCATAACTTGTGCCATAAAATTAATATTGTGAGCTTTATTGTAACAACAATGTAATTTATTCGCCACAACAATAATTCCTTTCTACAATTCACCTTAAACGCTCTCGTCAACAATTGGATCTTCACTCAACACAGTATTCGTTATAGCACTCCACCGATGACAATGACAATTTACTTGGACTATTACGCACAACAATGAACTGTTAATCTTAACTAATATTTACAAAGCACTATTTACAAATCAGAACTACCAGTTCTCAGTTCACAGTTCTTCTATCTCAGTCACTCAAGTTCACAGTATCTCGAACCACAGACCTTCAGAGACAGTTCACTGTACTCGAACTCGGGTCCCTCCAACTGCGGTCCACTGCACTCGAACTCAGGTCCCTCCAACTGCGGTCCACTGCACTCGAACTCAGGCCTTCGGATGCTGACGCAGATGCGGACGCACACTCGAGTCGAACTCCGGCTGGCTTGCTTGCTCTGGCTTTCTCACTGACTGAATAACTGAAAACTGGAAACTCTGTCTAGTTCGCTGGCGCCTGCTCTTTTATAGCAAAATCATAGTTGCGAGAACCTTCTACAGGTGTGTAGAGAATTATCTCGATATCTCTACATCGACAGACGTCTGGAATAGTCGAGAAGGTCGTTCCACATTCACTGCGTTAAATAGCAGCTGCGCGCGCAGACTCGTCGCGTGACGTAATACACCCTCTCTCTTCTCTCCACCGCGCGACGTCACTCAATGTTCCGTGGAGCCTGTGCGATCTGCTTTCATGCGGGACGCTGGTCGTGAGTTCGATTCTCACGTCGCTGTCACAATATTATGAAACGATTTGCCTTGCAATAATATTTAATACATTATACATCATTGTTTTCATAGTAACCCCTTACTTCATAGACCATGATATCAAACTACCCATTATTACAAATTTGATGTTATTTCTTTATTAATTGTTTTATAATGTTGTTTACAAAAATACAACGTATGAAACACGTTTATAAAGTTCGTAGTTATTGCACTCGTCGAAATTAGAAAACGCGCTTCGCTCGTTCCCTGAACATTGACTCACGCCATAAAGTACAGGGACATCATTTTATTTTTACTTCAATTTTTATTGTACCTGCGTTTCTAAATGTACTTGACTCCTACCCCTTTCACTAATGTCCTTGCTAAAGTCAGTCACACAAACTTACGGCCGCTGTTGCTAGCAGTGAAATAAGCAGTACAGAGTACAATGTGTTTCATAAATATGTTTCATTTTCTACAGAAGAAAAAGCTTATATTATTGAAGTTTATTTTCACACAAGTATGGTGTGTAGCATAACTGAATTTATCTGTGTGGACTGAGCACAAGTGAAGATTATAGTTACCGAAAGTACGGTACCCTAAAATATGGTACGGTACTTAACAGCATTATTTAAACAAGAGTTTTGTTTTACTATTTGTAGGTACGAAGGACGATGATTGATGGAAACTGGAATTACAAAGTAACCGAATGTGAACAACAGTTTTTTTTCTTTCTTTCCCCCCCCCCTCTCACAATTTCCTGATTATATCATTACGGAATATTTTCGTAGAAATGTCATTAATCTGGTAGATAAATTTAGAGCAACAGAGTGTACAGAAAGGAAGAAAAGTGTAAGATGGCCAACAAAGGTGACAGACGATGCTGTAGAAGATGCTAGAGAAAGGATGCAGCGAGGTCGTAATAAGTCGGTCAATAAGTTAGCTGTAGAAATTGGGGTTTCTTACGGAAGTGCTCACAAAATTCTCAGGAATAAATTAGGTTAGTAATATGCTGAATAAAGTATACATTACATAATGTAGGCTATACAACCGCCTGAAGACTTGAGTTTTGAAAAAAAATTGTTACTATTTTACTGTTTTTTTTATAAAATACTGTAAAGTAATGACCAAACTGAAAATCGTAATACTATATTTTCCTGTAACATAAATGGATACACTATTTTTCTCTCCTCCTATAGCTAGTAAAATGATTTGTTTACATATTGCACTAGCAACTCCAAACTCCTGTAATGGAAGGAGAGTAACAGTGTTTCCGAGTATAGCCAGGTTAATGTAAAAAATGTTAGTAAAAATAAAGTGATGTCCCTGTATAACGTTATAAATTTGTATCATAATATGCTACTATGATATTGTTGAGTTCACATCCAACTTTGTTACATAAAGCCGGATGTAGGTCTAGAATCGCGAAAAGATAGAGCGTACTTCACTATGACTGCATATAATGTCATTTTATGTAGCCTACATGTTGTGTTTTTATACATCTTGCAGTCTAGCACAATATTGGTCTCCATTCTTGTATATTTAAAGAACTGGTCTACACTGTCAATCCTACCCACATTCTGTAAGAAAGCTATTAATTTCTACGCTATTACTATCAACTCATTATCTCATGCGTTGAATCGTTAGCCAAAAGCACTTGGAAGTAGGCTAAATAGAAATGTTTCGTAACGACAACATTTGCTTCAGAGCATTATTATGGTAGTTGCTTTGATATTTGTTGCGAATGTGGACATGTATTTTCTCGAACCAGTTCTTCGTTAAATAACAACCCAATACAACAGAGAAAGAATGTTCAATAGTCAATCCGTATCAAAGTAAAACTAATGCGAAATATATAAATACAGTAAATATGTTGTGAAAAAGCATGCAATGCTAAATTCGTGACAAATATCGAAGACCATGTAGATAGTGAAGGGAGGAACAATTGAACATGACAGAAGTGAAATGTTACGTTGTCAAACAATGTTAAATGGCGCTAAGCTAAAGCTTCTAACGACCTACTGGCCAGACCAACAAAAGTGATAAGGAAAGAAATCCCCACAGTTCCATCAGTGATAAGAGAGAGAATAATGACTTAAGATGTCCTTCGTTCACAAAAGAATCTGTATGCTAATGGAAGAAAACAGTTTCCAGTGTTGCCTAATAATATTTAAAACGTTCATGACTTTGACCATCTACCAAGACTTACAGTAATAAAGGAGAGAATATGCGACTAGTTAACCATAGGGTTTGTACCTTAATACTGTAATATTTTTAACTAAAACTAACATTATGTAGTACTGTACTTTTAATAAAAGTAATAATAATATTAGTAATAATTAGTGGCCGGAAGTTAATGCAAAATTATATTTTTTATTGTTGATTTCATCCCATGCTGATTGGGATATGAATGAATGAATGAATGAATTTTTTTTATTTTTTTTTTGTGTATACTTTATTGAATTATCGGCTTTTGATTTTATGTGATTCGTATTTGATTCTAACAACAATAATATGTATTCCACTGTGTTTATTGTTATTTTATTAGGTACATTTTTATTCAACTGCTTCTTTTGATCTCATAATGTAAATAGTATCTATAATAATAATAATAATAATAATAATAATAATAATAATAATAATAATAATAATAAATATCTGTAATAATGATTTATTTAACCTGGCAGAGTTAAAGCCATACAGCCTTCTCTAACACACAACTAGGAGTAAAACTGCGTTACAAAAAACACTACAAATTTACACACAAAACTGAATAAGATAATAGTAATAAAATGTAAACAACAAGTAAGTAGAAATCAGACATAATACGTATACAACATACAGAAAGAAAGAAAAAAGCATAATAAAATGTGAACAGCAGGTCAAAATAAATGAGACATACAAAGTACAAAAAAATAAGACAATTATTGATGATGATAATGATGATGATGATGATGATGATGATGATGATGATGATGATGATGATGATGATGATGATGATGATGATGATGATGATGATAATAATAATAATAATAATAATAATAATGCAGTAGCAGCAGCAGTAGTAAAATAGTGCATTACAAAGCATACAACGAATACAATATTTTTAAGTACACACAGTAAGGAAAATTATGATTATAATTATATAGCTCAACTTATGACATTATAGATATACCATTATCGGAAAATATGAAAACAAAAATATAAAATAAGTTAAATATCACTACAACATAAAAAAATGTGAATACGTGGAAACATGAATACAACACTTGTCATAATAGTAAGTTAGTTTGGCAACTCGTCATAAGATAATTTTCTAACTTGGATTTGAAAGATTTCAATGTTCGGCAACCCTATATGTAATTACTTAAATGTGATTCAGTTGTATGTTCAACTATGTAAGCAAGTTTTAATCCTGGTTGAGTGTAACAG
Organism: Periplaneta americana; assembly: GCF_040183065.1. Lineage (NCBI taxonomy): Eukaryota > Metazoa > Arthropoda > Insecta > Blattodea > Blattidae > Periplaneta > Periplaneta americana. Next base: position 116,685,339 of record NC_091118.1, on the reverse strand, counting down.
AAGGCCCTACGGCCTTTTAACTCTGCCAGGTTAAATAAACCAAATATATTTGTCATTAAGCAATAGATACCTTTTTGGTGACGCGGTACTTCACAATTGGTATAAGAGCCGTCTCCCCGTTTTACAACGCCTCTATCCAAGTCATTCCGTAGACTTCGGATTTTAGGTAAAAACCTATTTTAATCCTTAAAAGACAAGTTCATAAAAACTTGCAAGTACACGTTCCATATGAAACTATGCCTAAAATTGATATTTTAATAGCACCTAAAAATCCCTATTTTGACGATAAAGCCTCTTTTTAACTATTAAGTGTGTTTTATCTCTAATAGATCAAAACACTCATTCTTATTTCAAAATTTTATATTTTAAATTACAAAATGTATTTTTCATTGTGCGTTAAACGTGTCACAAAGCATATCAGGTTACAATATGCAAATGTAAATACATTTATTTATACTGTAAAAAAAAGTTTTCGTCAAGGCGCCAACAAGGGTTCAGATTTTCCTTGAGAAATTGCCCAATGTCTCTCCGCCACCAAAACCTGTACTAACCTGTTGGGAAACATAGTTGAAAGGTGCAGAATACTACAACGTTCATATTAGTGAAGTGAAAGATGTTGTTTCAAGTCTAGAAGACGAGTCTGCAAGCATTGTTTCTGCAAAGAAAGTGATGGGAGATTCTGGTATTCAGAGGGACGTAGCATTTTTAAAGCCACACTTCACTTTCCTAGTGCACGTTATTGCATCACTGGAAGCTGCAGGAAAGCCACTGTATGAACAAATGGAAATATTTCATGATATGCAAGAAAGGATCAAAAGTGTGCCTGGTTCTGCTGTAAATAAAGTACAGGATAAACTGGAGCAAGTTCTGCAGAGAAATGTAGGACTGAAGGACCTGCGTACTGCTTCAGATATCCTAACAGGAAAGAACACGGATTTACAATGCAACATTTCTGTCCATCTAGTGTCAAAACTGAAAAACGCTCCTTTTACGTCAGTGGATGTGGAGCATACAAATTTGTGTTGAGTGAGAGACAGCATTGTTTTTTAATTGATAATTGAGAAAAAGTATTGGTAATTTATTGTGAAACTAATTATGGACATTAACGGACAAGGCTTGGTAAAAATTGATTTTATTTGACTTGTTTGTATACTGAATTTATGTCTAAAACATATTTTTCACATTTCATTGTTTAGTTTATGACGTATACTAGTTAAATATTTGTTGTTCTTGTAGATCTAGTAGTAGTGGTGGTAACGGTATATAAACATTTAAAAATATTAAATTCTAAAAGTGAATTCCTGATGATTTGAGACATGTTTTTAAAGAAAACATTATTTTTTGTTAGAGCCTATTTCCAATTCTTTAGAGACTATTTCCTACACTTTTAAGCCTATTTTAGGCACCTAAAATTACATTTTAACGACTTAAAAATCCGTACTCTATAATATGAGCAACCCGTCATCGTTTAATGTAAAAATGGAAGTTGTCACTTACCTAGAACATTGTAGAATTCTAGCGCTAAGTTGAAAATGAGACTTATCAAGTGACTAGTTCCAAGTGTTTCACACGCTTCCAGATTCAGTGTTAAACAGAAATTGCCAGCATCCCAAGATTCTGGGAATGAGTTTTGGGGCAGTGAAGACCCACTTGAACAATGTGTTATTGAGGCGTCAACTTGTTTATAAATATAATTTTGTGCTTCATATAATAGTAATATAATATAATAACAAAATGATTAACATTTTAAATTTATTTACTATTTTTATGAAATCGTATTTTTAGATAAAAAAGGAGACAGTCAGCAGTTTTCAAACCTATTTTTCTATATGTTCCGCTTTTTTAAATTAAATCCTTATAGGATAAGAATATGTGGCCAAGTGCAAGGTAACAATACTAAAATAAAAAAGAGTTAAACGAAGTGCAATGCAGTTTGTGAAGTTTTTTGTGGTTTTCTCAAAATGATCTCTGCATGACTAGTCCGGTGTTTGATCACAATGCCTCAATTGAGGATGTCTGCAGACAATTTTATTGGTTTTATTAAGCCTTGGTTTTTCTGAATGGACGCATGCGAGTTGCGAGGTGCGAGGCCCGCGTTGCACAAATCCAGACTACACAAGAGATAGTGAGTGGTTTCTATAGTTGCGAGGTGCGCAGGCCTCGCATCTTACAGTTATAGAAACCACTCACTATATCTCGTATAGTCCGGCACCTCGCACGTCGCATGCGTCGGTTCAGAAAAACAAAGGCTTTAAAGTTTACTGCAAATGTGAAGCAATTTTGCAAATCACTAGTACAGTATAATGTCTTTAAAAATAATTTATTAAAAACAATAACGGCATTATGGTGCTAGTCCTAACTCTAGATAAATTACAGTATACTTTCTGTATGTTTGGTAAGGATCCTGCAGTTTTAAGTGTGAAGGGAAATTGCTCAAAATTCCAAACTATAATTGAAGGGCTTAGAGCCAAAGGCGACCAACCCATAATGTTGTATTGTTCATTATTAAGCCTTTTTTCAAAACTATACGTTGTTGTTATAGATTCATGATATATTTTTTTTTTTTTTTTGTTTATTCAATGTAGACCATTTAAAATAAATTTTGAAACCAATCATTTTTGTAAGAATCCTCTTAATATCAACTCTTATTCACTCACTTTGTAATTGTGGGTTAGTCGCCTTTGGCTCTGAGCCCTTCAGTTATACTCCTTTGATTTTGGTCGAGGTTAAGATAAGGGGAAGTATTTACGAAACTGGGTGCCATATTTCCGAAGGTCAATAAACTGCAAACAAGATATTAGAGGTGCAATTCGGCATAACCCTGCCAGAGCTGAAACCTTGTTGTGTTTCAGGTGGGGTCGCAAGAGGAGCTTCACTATCTCCTGCATCACTTACATCATCGCAGGCCCAGTGGCTACATTTGCCCCGTATTACCTCCTCTTCTACTTTGCCCGAGTCGCTCTTGGGATGGCTGGCACAGGCGCTTTCAATTCAGGATTCACTCTTTGTAAGCTACTTCTTTCACCACCTTGACCAAAAATAATTTTCTCTATTATTTCTTATACATTTAATATGTATGGGTACTTATTATTTCTTATGCATGTAAAATACAAGAGTGACAAAAGAAGAAAACTTTCATCAGGAAAACTTTTACAAACATGTTCAACAGTATAATTTCTGGTAGTTCTATCACGTGTGTTGGATATGTACTAAAACTTAATAGTGGCAAACGCTATTTTGGTACCGATTTAATAGTTCATTATGTGAATTTTTTCATCCTATTTCATCGTTTAATTTTTTCAACTACAAAAACTATTAAACTTGCAGGAACTACTACAAATCCTGCTCATTTATAGGTAAGCATTCTTGACACAGTTGTCATTCACACGGCCACTCCATCGTTGGAATTTGATCATATCTCGATCAGAATATGTCCTTAAGTTTCTAAAATATAGGAATTACTGTCCACACCTGTGGAGTAACGGTCAGCGCGTCTGGTCACGAAACTAGGTGGCCCGGGTTCGAATCCCGGTTGGGGCAAGTTACCTGGTTGAAGTTTTTTCCGGGGTTTTCCCTCAACCCAATATGAGCAAATGCTGGGTAACTTTCGGTGCTGGACCCCGGACTCATTTCACAAGCATTATCACCTTCATTTCATTCAGACGCTAAATAACCTGAGATGCTGATACAGCGTCGTAAAATAACCCAAAAATAAAAAATAAATAAAATAGGAATTGCTGCTGCCCTAAATTCTGTGTTTTAGGTTTTCCGATAAATAAATATCGCAGAAAGTTAACTATCCAAACCAGTAATGTTATATGCCAACACTGCTTTCATTGCTTTGATGTATACAAATTAACATTTTTATAAAAACAGAACAGAATCGAAATTTAGTCCCCCCCTCAGTATGGATTACAAAAACACATACTTGAACTAGAATTCAGTTAGTCCACCGCTGTGAAGTAACTGTTAGCATGTCTGACCGTGTAACGAGCGGGCCTGGATTCAAATCCCTGTTGGGACAAGTTATCTAGTTGGGGTTTTTTCCGGTGTTTTCCTTCAACCAATTGACTCAGAATTGCTGGGTAATTTTCGGCATTGTCGTTCGGCAACCCAATCATTCACAGAATAACAGTGGTAAGCACAATAAGCCTCAGCCTATGGGCCCCTTCTCCGTAGTACAAGAGGAAAAAAAAGTTCAGTTAAGCGACCTCTTATGAGGGGTTAAAACTAAATACTTTTTCAGTTTCCGACCAGAATTCTCGGGAGTGTAACTTGATTTAGGGGACGGGAAGAAAATAATCTCCATGTACTCATTCAGTATCAAGAACATAATAAGTTAAACATATGACTAATCCATAATGGTAAATGTGTGCAGTAAAACGCCGAGTGAGGCAGAGAGAAAGTACAATGCTTCAACGCTAACCTTATTGTCAACTGTACAATAATATCATTGGCCAGCATCACACTTCAACAGTTTCAATTCCGAAGAAAGAAGCCTGGTATTAAAGTTATGAAAAAAAAAGTAGATGTGAGAGTTCTACGACGATGAGAAAAATTGCTTGCCTTTACATAGAATGAAACTCGAATCCTTGCTGTCTCAAGCCAGTCACACTCCCGAGTCAGTACTTCTCGCTGCGTGCAACGAACATACTATTTTTACTTTGCATTTCGACTTAAAACTACGTCTTTCTCCTGAGAAATAAGGGAGGATGACTTGCGAATTGACCATCATGTAAAAATGCAACCCTCTGTCGCTTTTGTACTACTTTTCTTCTCCTTGTCTTTACCCTGTCCCCCCTTGTTCTCCTTGCCGTCCGCCTGTTCTCCTTGCCGTCCGCCTGTTCTCCTTGCCATCCGCTTGTTCTCCTTGCCGTCCGCTTGTTCTCCTTGCCGTCCGCTTGTTCTCCTTGCCGTCCGCTTGTTCTCCTTGCCGTCCCCTTGTTCTCTTTGCCGTCCCCTTGTTCTCCTTGCCGTCACCTTGTTCATCTTGCCGTCCCCTTGTTCTTCTTGCCGTCCCCTTGTTCTCCTTGCCGTCCCCTTGTTCTCCTTGCCGTCCCCTTGTTCTTCTTGCCGTCCCCTTGTTCTCCTTGCCGTCCCCTTGTTCTCCTTGCCGTCCCCTTGTTCTCCTTGCCGTCCCCTTGTTCTCCTTGCCGTCCCCTTGTTCTCCTTGCCGTCCCCTTGTTCTCCTTGCCGTCCCCTTGTTCTCCTTGCCGTCCCCTTGTTCTCCTTGCCGTCCCCTTGTTCTCCTTGCCGTCCCCTTGTTCTCCTTGCCGTCCCCTTGTTCTTCTTGGCGTCCCCTTGTTCTCCTTGCCGTCCCCTTGTTCTTCTTGCCGTCCCCTTGTTCTTCTTGCCGTCCCCTTGTTCTTCTTGCCGTCCCCTTGTTCTCCTTGCCGTCCCCTTGTTCTCCTTGCCGCCCCCTTGTTCTTCTTGCTGTCCCCTTGTTCTCCTTGCCGTCCCCTTGTTCTCCTTGCCGTCCCCTTGTTCTCCTTGCCGTCCCCTTGTTCTCCTTGCCGTCCCCTTGTTCTTCTTGCCGTCCCCTTGTTCTCCTTGGCGTCCCCTTGTTCTCCTTGCCGTCCCCTTGTTCTTCTTGCTGTCCCCTTGTTCTCCTTGCCGTCCCCTTGTTCTCCTTGCCGTCCCCTTGTTCTCCTTGCCGTCCCCTTGTTCTTCTTGCCGTCCCCTTGTTCTCCTTGGCGTCCCCTTGTTCTCCTTGCCGTCCCCTTGTTCTTCTTGCCGTCTCCTTGTTCTTCTTGCCGTCCGCCTGTTCTCCTTGCCGTCCGCTTGTTCTCCTTGCCGTCCGCTTGTTCTCCTTGCCGTCCGCTTGTTCTCCTTGCCGTCCCCTTGTTCTCCTTGCCGTCCCCTTGCTCTTCTTGCCGTCCCCTTGTTCTTTTTGCCGTCCCCTTGTTCTCCTTGCCGTCCCCTTGTTCTTCTTGCCGTCCCCTTGTTCTTCTTGCCGTCCCCTTGTTCTCCTTGCCGTCCCCTTGTTCTCCTTGCCGTCCCCTTGCTCTTCTTGCCGTCCCCTTGTTCTTTTTGCCGTCCCCTTGTTCTCCTTGCCGTCCCCTTGTTCTTCTTGCCGTCCCCTTGTTCTCCTTGCCGTCCGCTTGTTTTCCTTGCCGTCCCCTTGTTCTCCTTGCCGTCCCCTTGCTCTTCTTGCCGTCCCCTTGTTCTTTTTGCCGTCCCCTTGTTCTCCTTGCCGTCCCCTTGTTCTTCTTGCCGTCCCCTTGTTCTCCTTGCCGTCCGCTTGTTCTCCTTGCCGTCCCCTTGCTCTTCTTGCCGTCCCCTTGCTCTTCTTGCCGTCCCCTTGCTCTTCTTGCCGTCCCCTTGCTCTTCTTGCCGTCCCCTTGTTCTTTTTGCCGTCCGCTTGTTCTCCTTGCCGTCCGCTTGTTCTCCTTGCCGTCCGCTTGTTCTCCTTGCCGTCCCCTTGTTCTCCTTGCCGTCCCCTTGCTCTTCTTGCCGTCCCCTTGTTCTTCTTGCCGTCCTCTTGTTCTTCTTGCCGTTCCCTTGTTCTCCTTGCCGTCCCCCCGTTCTCCTTTCCGTCCCCTTGTTCTCCTTGCTGTCCCCTTGTTCTCTTTCCCGTCTCCTTGTTCGCCTTGTTGTACCCTTGTTCTCCTTGTCGTCCCTTTTTTCTCTTTGTCATTCCCTTATTCTCTTTGTCGTCCCCGTGTTCTCTTTGTCGTCCCCTATTTCTCTTTGTCGTCCCCTTGTTCTTTTTGTCGTCTTCTTTTTCTTGTCATCCCCACATTCTCCTTGTCGTTCCCATGACCTTCTTGCCGTTTCCTTGTTCTCCTTGTCGTTCCCTTGTTCTCCTTATCGTCATCTTGTTTTTCCTTGTCACCCCCGGGTTCTTCTTGTCGTCCACTTGTTTTCCTTGTCGTCCACTTGGTCTTCTTGTCGTCTCCTTGTTATCCTTGTTGTCCCTTTGTTATCTTTGAATTCCCCTCGTTGACGAGTAATCGCAGTCACACGTATTTCTTCATAAAGATATGCAGCATAGCAAAGTCATGCATCTGTCGACATGTGAAGCATATGACTAATCAAAGGTCTATATAACGTTTAAGTGCTTCTGAGATAATCGATCGAGTTTGAAACCAGAATACGAAAATATCAACCGTGTGGCCCAGCTGCACAACACAGACCCTTATTCGACTGCACTTTTGTAATAAATATTCAAATTTAAAAAATTGGAAATATAATAGCAGTGGCAATAATGATGATTGTCATATCTATACTATTTGCCTTTATTATGTTCAAATGAACTCTAAACGAATGTAACGTTATAGTGCACTCATAAAGCAAAAAAATAACAATTAAAAATAACTGTACTCCTACCACAGCAAAGTGTAACAAGTTAAAGAAAATAATATGCGTTTCGTCGTATTGGTACTGTTTGTCACTGAAACATTTTCACTAGTGACCGTATTCTGTCCAGGGGCGTACGAAGGGTAATGTTAGACTATATTGGCGTGACGTAATGTTGGCGCGTGGCACAGATAGGGTACTATGAGGGAACACTTTTATTTTATTTGTGCTGCAGTTGACGTTCTATTAATAATTCAAAACTTGACCTCAGAGCCTTTTGAAAATGCATTCTAGTGATAAAGATTGATACTACGATTATCTTTCCTACAATTTAAATTATATTTCGTTCATTTATTTATTTTATTTACTTTTACTAGCATAGTTAAGGTCATAAGGCCTTCTTTTCAACTCAACCAGTATAAAAATACATAGCAAATATAAATTACATCAATATGGTATCACTTATACTACTGATTGATGTTCTGTCCGATAGGTACATCTATTATCAGGCAATACATCTCACTTCGCGATATGTGTCGGAGGAAGAACAATTGTTTGTATACATCTGAAGTCTGATTAGTGTAATAATAATAATAATAATAATAATAATAATAATAATAATGGTAAGAGCAAAACGAAGGTGTGTTTAGTTACATGTAATTTTAACAGTTAAACAAGTACAATTTAATGTTAAATGAGACAATTTGTTCGAAAGAATGATTAACATAATGAAGGAAAATTGATATACCTATTGAAAATAAATGTTCTACAAAAGTAATATTTGAGGAAAGATCATTATTCTGTGACGAAAAACAGTCTTTCTGACAATCGGCTTTTGAAAGTAGTCAATATCTGACAGCTCTTTACACTATGCACACTGAAATACATTATTTTCACTATTACACCATCATAAAGAATGAAGGCTACATTGACTACTGCTAATGTTTGGAAAGTCACTAGATATGTCTCCAAAAAAATGTAAAGTCACTAGAATTTAGATATGTCTAAGATACACTTTTTGTGACTAGCCATGCATGTAGAAACATCATATCTGGTGACAAAATCAATATATTGGCAACACTGTTTTATTTCAAAGAATATTCCCGTCTTTTCGCAAGGAGAATACCGAGAATACGATGTTGTGCTGACACCTGGTGAAATTATTTGTAAACCTAACATGGTAAATGATAGAAGTAGAACCGGAGACTTCTCTTCCACTATAAACTGAACATCAGAAAAAATGTAACATTGACCCTTACTCGGTCGCATGCTTCATTTGGTCACATTCACATACAGTTCTACGTAAATATATGCTGCATAATGAAGTTATGCATCTGTCCATAGTTTCTTATTCCCAGTTCCGTAACGTACACACTATTACAATAATTTACACTAATATCTTCTTTGTTGTGGCTTAATGTCTCTTGCAGTAGCGGAGTTTTGCACGAAGAAGCATCGCACAATCTTGGGCATCTTGTACAACATGTCGTACCCCGTGGGCATGATGATACTGCCAGTCATCGCTCTATACATCGAGGATTGGCGTATGCTGCAATTGGCACTGTCTGTACCTGCTGTCTTACTCGTCATACACATTTGGTATGTCAGCCAAGCAAAGGGGATTGTTATTTACACTAGGACTACCAAATACAACTCCTTACATTTACAGTATATCTGACTATTTCACGATTGTGTTGCATATCACGCAATTCAACTGAGTTTGAGATAGTTGTAAAGGAATTAAAAATGATTGAATAGTCCGTAGAGTAGCCAGGAGACGTCAAAACCAGTAATTTAATATGGCAAACCCCAGGAGAGGACACTACTTAAGTTGCCACATTTGCCTGAAGGAAGGTATGTTTCGCTGTTAGTTACTGTTGTTTTTATTCTCTATTTTGATTTCGTTTCTTAATTTGCTACATCTCATTATGTTCATATAATTAGAGAAACTCCTTAAAATGACTGTACAAGCTGCTAAAGATCTCCTACAGAAGATTCCCCCGTAATAATTAGTGGGTTCAAGTTCGGAGACCATGCAGGTCAGCTCTTACCTCTCTCCTGCCGATCCAAGTAACCTGGAACAATAATGCACGAAAATTTGTTCAAAATGTTTGCGTATTGCAGCGGTGACCAAAACTCGAACTGCAGTGATTACATGCAACAGACAGCCTATGAGCTGGTTAAGTGGAAGAGAATGCCTTACGGCCTAAACTCTGCCAGCTAAAATAAATGATGATGATGATGATTATTATTATTATTATTATTATTATTATTATTATTATTATTATTAAGTAAGGAGACGAAGGAAAGGTACTTGGCATGAAAACTACAAGCAATGATGGTTCCTGTACTAACATCTTGATCAATCCCGCGGATAAAAATCTCAAGCTTTGCTGTATCAGTAATGTCACTGCTGTCATCAAGAGCCACCTTCCTCTTGAATATGATCAGGAATTTTCTAAATTCTTCTATCGATACTTGGTCGAGAAATCCGTTGTTTTTCAAAATTAAAAACTTCTTATGGACAAGTTATTTAAGCTAGCCTATTTTAATCATTACTCTTTTGAGAAATTCTGTTCTATTAAAAGGCTTTAGAGCACGAGATATTTTAAACCCCATTAGGTACCTGACTTCCTTACATTTATTTATGTCATCTTTCTCTTCCTGGATATGATGTAAGACATTTCAGTTCCTGGCGTTTAACAGTTCGTTGGCACATAATATTGAATCAGTTTTTCTAAAATATTATTTCTTTTTATTTTAGTATGTTATTTTACGACGCTTTATCAACATCTTAGTTTATTTAGCGTCTGAATGAGACGAAGGTGATAATGCCGGTGAAATGTGTCCAGGGTCCAGCACCGAAAGTTACCCAGCATTTGCCCATATTGGGTTGAGGAAAAATACCGGAAAAAACCTCAACCAGGTAACTTGCCCCGACCGGGAATCGAACTCGGGCCACATGGTTTCGCGGCCAGTCGAGCTAACCGTTACTACATAGGTTTGAACTAAAATAATGTTATTAAATGAATAACTAATAAATAGTTACCCTCATCTAAAGATTAAGAAGATTAAAATTGAGATAAAACCTAATAATTTTATTCTTCTAGGGAGAAGATTTAAAAATATCAATATTCATGCACGTACAGAAGAATTATAGAACAGATAGTTAGTGGTCAGTAATAATAATAATAATAATAATAATAATAATAATAATAATAATAATAATACATTATTCAGCATGGCAATTAATGTTTCTATATACTTCTAATGAACTGTTGAACAAACTAAACATATTACATTTTGTCCGACAGAACTACAAAAAATTCTCCTTCTCAATCTTTACGAAACCACCTCTTACTGCTTGTAGAGACAGAGTTTGTAGAGCGACATGATACCGCCACTGCTTCCCTTCAGTACGTGAATGAAACACACAGCAATGTACAGTAATGGCAAAAAAATCGGACCGACCCTTGTAGCTGATTTCAGAACCTTGTTAACTCCAGAGCACGATAGACTGTTAACTAAGACTTTCGTGGTTCGAATCCTGCCTGGGAAGGAAACTTCTTTTTTGTTCCTTATTCAAATTTATTCCCAATACTTTTCGATTGCAGCGATATTTTACTACTTAATTAACTTATTATTCCCAGAACATGAATTTTACCAGTAATCGAAAAGTTTGAATAAGGAACAAAAAAATAAAAGTTTTCTTCCCAGGCAAGATTTGAACCACGAAAGTCTTAGTTACCAGTCTCTGGAGTGAACAAGGCTCTAAAATAGCTACAAGGCTCGGTCCGGTTTTTTTTTTTTTTTTGCCACTACTGTACAAGAAACTCCTCGAACCCGTTTGAATGTCTGTGAAATTACACGATGTAATCACGACACCCGCTTTGGTCATCGCTGGCGTATTCATAAATTTGTGTTTAGTCAATAAATATGTAACGTACTGAGGTCATACTTAGTAGAATCATCATCTCGGCCATAAATCAACACAATGTTTAAAATTCTTTATGTTTTAAAGTTAAAGACTAAAGTGCCAAGATCTCTAATTGTTTTTAATTTTAATTTCTTAACTGTTTTAAGGATTCTTCCAGAATCTGCACGCTGGCTTGTCTCTCAAGGTCGACGCGAAGAGGCGTGGAAGATTGTGAAGAAATTCAGCAAGAAGTCAGAACTAGTTAAACTTACTATGGCAGAAGCAAATGATGCAACTACGGCGAATGAAGACATTCACAAGGTACCAAGTGTTTTATTCAATACCAACATTTGTTCCTTGCATGATGAGATGACACCCGAATACTCGGGGATTCCTATTGTTCTGTACTCCATAAAATGTTAGCTGTTCAGGTCATATAGAGCTGATCTCATACAATACGGTACCACGCAGTAATTCTCCATTGCTAATGCAACGGCGTTATGGGGAAACTATGAATTCTGGAAAGTGAAATTGAAGTATTCCGAGAAAATCTTTCCCAATAGTATCTCTCTCTATCACATATTTCACTTGGGCTCTTTACATTGTGTTAGCCTGGTATTGCACTATCAAAGTTATTTGACAAAGAATATGAAACAATATTTTATCAAAGATATGTAGTAAAAGATAGGATTTTGAGTATATCACACTGACTACGAGTATATAAAATCTTTGATAAAATATTATCTAAAATTCAGAAACAAAAATCATCACCTCCATTTACAGTTAAATAAAATAACATATTTTTTGATCACAGATATGCAAAACTGAATTATGAACAGTACTATGCATGTTTAGCTACAATTAGTTGAAAATATTATAATATCCATATTTTTGAACAATAAACAGAAAAGGAAACACCTGTGGGTTAAACCATTGATTGCAAGACGTGACAAGAAAAGTATCCATTAAACTCGTTAAAAAAGAGATACATTGCGAGGACTTGAAAAGATATATAAATTATTTGAGAATGAAGATAATTTTCAGTTTGTGCATCACTCCTGTACAGCAGTTATAGTCGCTGCTATTTTTATATACACTTCGTATTTTATTTCTGTTTTGTAGTCCCTGTTTTGTGTTTTATAATATTTCATTTGCTTCATATTCTCATTATCAGCATTTTGGTCGTAGTAACAGGCCAATAATATTTAAGTTCCGCCATATTTATTTCAAGCTAGACAGATCTTTTATAAAAGGTAACAGGATTTACTTACATTTTATAAAAGATCTTTTATCAAAGAAACTTTTATTAAAGAAAACCTATTACACTGCCATATATTTTATAAAAGAACTTTGTTAAAGAACTTTGATTGTATGATACCGCCCTTAGACTATGAATTTCATCCTGAAAATTACCCTTCATTTGGCATAGGACCCAGCATTGCTAGTCAGGTAGCTTCTTTTGTAACAAAATATTAACTATGTTAATCATGGGTGTTCCTTCTTCATAATGTCCCGTCAGTCTTTTATCGTTGTTTGAGAGATTTGGGTAAGTTTCATTGATAAATACAGGGTGGAAATAATATAATTGTGCAGTTTTAACAGCTTATTACTTGGGTAGAGTACAACAAAAAATGTTAATAGCGTATTAGTCACAAATGAATACTGTTCTCAGAAAAAAAAATCATGTTCCCCTAAATGTTAACTGCTTCATTTTAATGTTACACAAGAGTAACATTACACGAGAAAATGAGCTACTAAAACCTAGCTGCTAATCAAAACTGTGAGACAGATAAAACATGTGAAGTGTTGCATTCTGCTATTATTTGAGTAAGCCTTCTCGAAGTCGCACCTTACGTTACAATACAATGCATTTATTTTGCTAGGGCCCGCTCACAGAAGCTCAGCATATGCGGCATTGAACAGCACGACTGCCCAAACGCTGTCCATAGAGCAGTCGGTTGTGAGTCAAGAACACGCGAGATAAACCGTAGAACGGACCGTTTTCTGCAATTTTAAGTCGCAAAAATGCTTTCTTTTCGAAGACGATGTTGAAAGTGTTCCCCATTTGCTGCGAGGCAGGCGTTGTAACGTTTAAACACATTTTGATTCATACAGTGCAGCTTTACGCAATTCCGAAATGTTGGCTATTTCTTCTCTATGTTGTTTCGTGACATTTTAGATTTGATTTCTTCTCTAGTACTGATTCCGTAGTTTTGAATTTGTTCACTATGTTATGAACTTTGCTCCTATTTGGTGGATTAACCCTAGGAAATAGTTCCTGAGATTCTCTACGACACTGGGCAGGTGATTCGTTTTTTAAAAAGTTACAACGAAGGAAGTATTCGGAATCTATGTCAGCAATGATTACAACAGTATCTTATGAATGTACCAATGTAAGATAACCTGGAAAATGAGTGGTGTAGTATAACATCTTGTATAGAGAAATCCTCAAGAGAAACAATAGGAAAAAATACAAACGTAGAAAAGGATTTAAAATTTGAAACGATAGTAGGGCCTATGCAGAGAGAGGCAGCGAAAAGTTACAGCACTATGCAGAGGACGTCGGGGAACAGATTGCCTGCAATCCATTGCTCGAATCACTGGTAAGCTGTAGCAGCGCGAGCGGGCGTTCAGTTTCATTACGTTAGACCTAAATTATTAGTTAAAGAGTTACGCAATGAATGAATGAAGTTGAAAACTGATGTAGATCTTACCTTTCATCAAGGCAAATGTTAAAAATGATGTCCAGCGTTGTCTATACAAACGTTGCATCGTGTTAAAAAAATTCCGAAACACTCGTATCCCCGCCTCTGAAATTTCGGATTATCACTGGTCTGATTTTATTCTCCAGGGCTTCAAGAGTATGTGGATTGATCTTCTACACTTTCTGTTTTAAAGTTCCCCACAAATAAAAATCACAGTCACTTAAATCGCGGGAACGAGGGAGCCAAAGTCCACGACCAATTACTCGCTCATCGAACACCTGTTCTAATACATGCATTGAATGCTGAGCTGTATGAGCAGTGACGTTATCCTGTCGGAAGTAGGCATACTGCTTTTCTTCCTCAGTCAACATTTCAAAAAATGTCTGCAGTATGTTTTGCACATATCGTTCCGACTTAACAGTATCGTAAAAGGAAATACTGTAGAGCCAATCATTCTGCGTGCAGTAATGTTACACCAGACACCGACTTTCTGATCGTGAAGGCGAGTTTCATGCACTACATGAAGATTGCCAGTGTCCCAATACTCAATTCTGAGAACTCACATACCCACCCTTTCAGTCACGAATTACGTTTTTGTTTGGAAAAGTCTGATTGTTTGTTCTTGACTCCTTTTAAGTTTTCGTGAATTGTCCACAGTCTCATTTTTATAGCATAATGCCTGGATTTCCAGATATGAACTGTTCTCTTGAGAGGACTCACTCTAAACAACTCATTGTCCATGAAGCGGCATTGAAGTTGCTGTCCTCTGTAGAGGACAGAGTGAATGAAAGGGTTAAACGGAAATAAGCTTTGTCCGTCATAGTTAAAAAGAGAAGAATCGCCAGTACCATCATGGACAGATTGCAGCATTCACCGACAGAAATTTACGCGGGCAGCTGAATCCCGTGTTAACTGATGAACCACTGACACTTTGTATGACTTGAGGCTTTCCCGGCGTTTGATGTAGAATAACTCTTCTCGGGTTCTCAGCCAGGTAAGCTGGAGATCTGCTTCCCCTACTATTGCATATAGGCTATACCGGCTAGACATGGTCCCACATTACTTCATTCCCTGAAGAAGATGGCAGAGCTAGCCATCGAAAGCTTGGAAGCAGATCTCCAACTCACCTGGCTGAGAACCCGAGAAGAGTTATTCTACACTGACACTTTGTAAAAATGAAAGTGTAGCATTTTCAGTCCCCGTAATGTCGATCTTTGTAAAATACCACACTCCTGCGCCAATCGACGTGGAGATTTCCTCGGGCTGGTTCAATTCTTGCTGGAATGTCTGCAAGCTTCTCCTCTGCTAATGCCTTTCCCTGTGGTTCTCTCTTTTTGTTTAAAAACAAACCCTGTTTCTCGCCATTTTCTGAATAACTTGGTTATGTATTGTCTGGAAGGCATTGCAGCGTCACGGAACTGACGTAGAAACTTGCGAACGGTACTGTCTCAAATGCTACCAGACTACCGCCTTCCGAATTGGCATGACTCTATACTACTGTAGAGTCCTCTATTGCAGCCGTGGCGAAAATGTAACTCACGAGCACATTGTGGCTCGCAATGATAGCTGTGCATGTCCCAACCCCCACCCTCTCACTCACTGGAGTCAAACTCCGTTCCATTTGTATTTGTCTCTGACCTGCGAGTGGCGTATCATCGCAATGTCTCTCTCGAAACCATGTACCTCTACAAAAACGAAAGTTTCAAGTAGGATGGAAGGACGCATTTTTTGCTGCCAATATAGTGAGAATATTTAATGTATGATTTGTTCACAAGTATTACGAGAAAAACTGTTGTATAACATAAAACAGTATTATACTACATGTTACTCATGAAACATTAAAAGTTAAGTGCTGTTATTATTATTATTATTATTATTATTATTATTATTATTATTATTATTATTATGGTCCTTTTTCAGCAGATGTACGAATAATGCGGTTAGGTCTTCAATTTAAACTCACAGATTTACAACGTAATGTTACAATGAAAGCTAGCTGTAAGGACTTGACAAATGTTGAACTTTTCAAATCTTTGCCAAAAAATAAATATCCGAAGCTTCGTTCTTTCGCTTGCTCTGTTGAAGCCATGTTCGCTACAACATAAGTTTGTGAAAAATTATTTTCAACAATGAAAATAGTAAAAACCTAATTTAGATTACGACTGTTAGACAAATACATTCGTGATCAATTACGACTGGCAGTAAGTGACAATTCCTGATTTTGAAACTCTGTCGCAGAGACATTCTGAAAGCAGTTAACTTTAGATTGTGATAATGTGTCCTATATTTTCTTGTTCATTTCTTTCTTCGTTACACGTACTAAACATTAGTTTGTAACCTTATACTGTATAAAATTATATTTAAGTGCTTGACGTAAGGAAAATGAAAATCCGTTAATAAGTCAGACAATTGCTTCTCTTCCCCTTCGGGTGTCCGCCTCCCTCCAGAGGTGCTATGCACGTTACGGGTTACACAGTGGCTCGGCGCACGATTCCATTTTCGCCACAGCTGCTCTATTGTAACGCTTTCCTTACAGAGCAAGCTCAGCGAAATTTTGTTACACGCCTTGCACAGTTACCGCGAAGTCGGCCGCCGTTTCTACGGGTAGTAGTAACTTTAGTTTTTAAATCATTTGTAATAGGGAAAATGTTTACGAAACTTGAAAATTAATACAAGTGCATCCTACCTCTGTCAGAAGAGGTTTTCAAAGTGTTTTTCTTCTGCTTCAATACATTCTTGACATACCCAAATTTGTTTCTAGAATACTGGACTACCGTAATCTCTTCTTACGAAATGTTCGAAATGATATCAGACTTTTCTTCCACTTTTTATATAACTGAAAACTACAAAAATTGCCTGCAATATGTTATACACCATTCTAAAACAATTACAAAACACATTAGCATGCACTACAATACATACAAATGAGTCATCCCTTAAGTGTTCTCAAGCAGTAAAGAAAATATAACTTTCACTACACTACCCACTAATACGAAATCCCTTCAGTAACTCAAAACATATAGAGAAAAACTGCAGGCATGCAACGCCCGACAAACACCCTTGACAGATGCACTGTGGGAGGCAACGTTTCTGTACGTCCCGTGGCGTCACATACGGAGTACCCTATACACCTACAAGATCATGAGTCACCGTTTTTGTAAACAATTCCTTAATCTCTGCGCCAATAAAAGTCCTCTACGATATAAAAGGTCGAAGTTTTAACCACTGTAATGGGAGACGAAGGTAGATTGGATCTATTTCACTGACATTTGTTTTTTTTATATTTGAATAAATTCCAGGAGACTCCTGCAGTGCCTGCAGTGCCTTCAGTCAGTAGCAGTGAGCCGTGGTACAAGCGCTCCATTGCGTCTCTCAAGAAACTGTTCGTGATTTTCAGTCACAGAGAGCTAAGGCGACGATTGCTCATCTGTCACTTCGCATGGTGCGTCACAGCTATGACGTACTACGCACTTGCACTCAATGCAGACAACTTCACTGCAAACAAGTGAGTATCCATATAACTTTGATATCCTCCTCCTTCTCTTTCTCACGCGCTCTTATTGTTTCTGTTCCTCGGATTTATTTGAAGGTTATGGCGACCATACACCTGTTTTACGAAGGCTGTGATATAAGTCATGGCAACTATATTTTTAGTGAGAATGTGGGAGCTGTTCAGAATTTTAAAAAACGCAAGTGAAAGAGCATAGTATGTACTAGCTAGACCTACATATATTATAACTAGGGGCGGATTTTAGCATATTTGCATATTTTATTCCTTAGTTACAATTCATACGCTACCATTCCATAAATTCATTTCAAATTATTTGTAAACAAAGGTCAAGATTTTATAGTGCATATATTATACAGGGCTTTCATTCAAAACTTTACAGTCTAAATAACAAATTCTTTAAATTGAATTCAATATAAACAAAAAATACGTCAATTTACATATTGACGGGGAAGTATGAAACCAGGCTTAATTGCATTTTAGATTTCACCCCCATCCCCTAGCCTCCACCACTTTGAAATTTCAAATGGCACCCCAATATTTTTATAGTTAAATATGAAAGAGCATTCAATTGTTTATACACCTCATTCATTTGTTTTCTCATCTTTTGTTTTCTATCATCACCTGGCAGCCTTGATTATTGTTATTGTTGATTAGAGCTGGAGAGAATAAAGCTACAAAAATTTATTGATCATTTCATGTAATTTTGTGTTTGTGTATTAAATTATTTTAAAATGGTGTATACCGTATAAGAGAGAACAGAAATCACTTTATTGATTAAATTTAGGAAATTACACAAAATAAGCTGTGTTTTCATCCTACAATCAATTGATGATAATAATAAAAGTGCAGGTTGTCAGGTGACGATAGAGAACGAAAGATGCGAAAACGAATGAGGTGTATAAAGAATTGAATGCTCTTTCATATGTAAGTATAAAAATATAGAGGTGCCATTTTAAATTTCAAAGTGGGGGAGGCTGGGGGATGAGGGTGAATTCTAAAATGGAATTAAGCTTGCTTTCAGACTTCCCCCGTCAACATCTAAATTGACATGTTTTTTTTTTTTTTTTTTTTTTTTTTGTTTAAATTGAATTCAATTTAAATAATTATTTATACTGGGAAGTTTTGAAATGAAAGTCCTGTACATGTAGTATATTTCAGCTTATAAACGCATATTTTGTTATTTTTTATCTGCCTTGTGCTTAAACCAAGATTAAGAATACCAAAAATCACATAAATGGAATACAGAAGAAATACAGACATTGAAACACATTACAGTAGTTACATTGTATTTATTGCAGTCTGACAATGCAGACAGTGCACTGTTGTCGGCGAATCATTGCAGACAATCCCATGGCAATGAACAAAGCACTCCATAATTAAATGCACTGCTGACTCTGTGTAAATGTATAATATAGAGACATTAGGATGGGTGAAATTTGAGATTAAAAGAACAGATAATCGAAACAAGAAACCACTTTATCTTTTACTTCGCACATGCATAAGATTTTCACAGGTTTAATAGGAGGTCACATAATTTTGACTCGTGATTACTATCGTTTGTAGGACTATCATATTTTATCAGTAGAGACGCGTAACATTTTCTAAAGTGTTTCCACTCAATAAAACAACAATTGTATTTTACCTACCTCAAGACTCCTTCATGATACACTTAAGAATTATACACAGGTTTACACTGTTTAGTGGTGACGGTACTTATCGTATTATTTTATCATATATCCCTCTCTCTCTCTCTCTCTCTCGCTCCCCTCCCTCTCCCTCCCCCTCTATCTCCTGCCTTTACCTGTATGACCGTATATTGTAATATGCAATTTTCTTACATTCTTTCTATTATAAATGTAAACTTTTTTCTTTACTCTAATTTTATTATGGTGTGACAGCAACGAATTGGTTATAGACTCTGTTTTAAATGTAACCCAGCTTTATAATATTTAAGCAAGCTGGTTAATTAAAAACAAAGGGATTTTAATATCACGCAACTACTAATTGAAATTGTTTTCACTGTTACCTAGTGACAAATTCTCTATTAGCTACATTCGCAATAATTTCACAGTATGTCTCCTATATTTTCTAAATTAAAATGAAAAACATTGCATAGCAAGAACCAAGTACACTTCCCTCCGCCTGAGATCTGTAAGCATGAGTGACGTCACGCGGTGGGTACTGTACTGTGCTCCAACAACGAGAAAGTCTTCACGGGATGAAAACGCAGCGGGGTAATGCTGTGAATGAATGTTGATGTCATAAGGTCACACACGTGGGTACTCATATCTCTATTGGCTCGCTGTCACAGCACGAACAATAACATTGATACACACATATTTATACTACCTTAGTTACAAAATTAGTTCACTGTTAATCTCCTGGTCTTTTAATCTCTCCATACAGGAAATAACAAATGCAGGAGAGCGAATGGTTTTTAAACTGACGTCATAACGATAATACGAGTATTATTTATCTACTTTGCTCCAATAGATGATGCAATAGTAAGCACATTCCTTTCACGGTTGATCTCCTGGTTGTAGAACAGTAGTATATGCTCTCACATGCGCATTCTCTGTTTTACAGACGAAGCGAACGGCCGCTATGCTTTCAGATTCCAGACGACTAGTATAATCATATTACTAATGTTTATGGCTTTATGAAGGCGACTAGTGAAAAAAAGGTATGAAGTGTGTTCCCAAAGATTCATAACAAACTTTCAGAAAGCACAAAAACGAGTTACCAAACCAAGAAGAGCTTTCGACTCGTTCGATTTTAAGAGCGTTAAATAACCGAAAGAGACACATTGAAATAAGATATCATTCGACACACCAGGCAAGAAACCTCCTGTTCCAAAAGGAATAACGAAAATAGATGAATATGAGAACTTGCCTCAATTATTTAATTCATGCATGGCATGTGTTTACAGAGAATGGTAATCCTTGGACAATGAGCCGGTCTCTCCTATTCTCCGCCACTGGCACTCCCGCTGTTCTGCAGTTGGTTCCCAAAAAAAATATCAACAACGTGAGTTGGTTCCCCGTGTTCAAATATCCAAGGCTATGATTTTGTAGCAGGCTGTGTGGCGAACAACCAACTGTTGTGAATCTTTTCACAGTAAACTTAATGCGCACTTTTGTGCTCCACACCCAAATATATTTGCACTTGCAGATGCTCTGAAGGAGGTTCAGTGCGATACTTACATTAAGCTTAGGAGTAAAAGTAAATGTAGGCCTAAGATAATGCAACAAAAGAAAACTTTTGTGAAAGATTAGAAGGAAAAGCTTTCTGATGACAGTGTAAGTAGATATGCATTCCTGCGACACGTTTGTTTCAAATTTTTACCAGTACAGAAATAAAATTGTGAAGTTATTCGACCCAGTGTGTCCGCCAAGCACAAAACATTTTTAACCTACCTACTACTGTAGACAGTCCTAAGTCTGTATAAAATGGGAAGGGAAATGTTTTCTGTCTTGATCTAGCGCAGGAACCAATTGCAGTACACAGGAGAAATCAACCTGGAACCAACTCGAGTATAGCTCTGGGACGAACTGGGAACTAATTCACAGATTTGGGAACCAATTCCAGTACAGCCGGCACTCCTGCTGTACTGTAAACTGGGGGCTTTTAAAACCTAGAAAATTCGCAACGAAAAGTAAGACTAGTTCTCTATACACATGATTTCTTAGTCAAACGTTTTTTCCGTCAATTGCACCATCTTCCCGTTGAAGACTGCACGTTCAGGGTAAACGAAGTTTTACAAAATATATTACCAGATTTTCGCGGAAATATACCTGGCTAGGAAAATGTGGTTTTTCACATGCCGTCTGTGTATAGCGAATTCTCCTAAATCGTATGTGTAAATTTCTTCATACGAATATTCCATATTTGTGCTGGAATTATACGCATAAAGTGGAAAGTTTTATAGTAACAATTTAATTGGTTTTAATTATAAATTATAAGTATAGTGGCAATTTAGTTCCAGCTAACTTAAAAGAAGTCTTCATAATTATTTATATAATGTACAATAAACTAATAAATTATTATTATTATTATTATTATTATTATTATTATTATTATTATTATTATTATTATTATTGTTGTTGTTGTTGTTGTGAATGGATGATGATACTTATAGGTTCAATATTATTATTTTTTGTAATAATTATATAGAGATTGATGGCGGGTTAAGAACTGGAACACATCTAATCCGCCATGACGTGAACAAAAATTGATGAAATAAATAGGCCTAAATAAATAAAATTACAAATAAGGAAATCAAAAAAAAAACTAACAAATGAGAGAGCGAATATCGTTTTCTTAGTCACTGTCTCACATTTTGAAGTGATATTAAAATGATTGGCGATTTTAAAGGCGAAAGATGTGATAAAGAGGCTTATGCTATTTGACGTATTTATACTACGAAGCCTATTCAAAATATTTACACACAGGAGGTAATAGTCCCAACAGTCAAAAGACTAGGATGCAATTAGATTTCAAGGCAGTGTTAGTAGTAACCTTACAACAAATTTAAAATAACTTGATTTCAAGTGGAAGAAAACTAAATCTAATAAAGAGTAGTATCGAAAGCAGTGACAGCAGTGATAGTGACGAATCTTGTAATAAGTTAGTTTGAACATCGAAAAGAAAGAATTATCCGAGGTGGAAGAGTATTCAGTCATTGAAGATTTACAGTATCTGGTATAAAAATATAATTAGACACGGTTTGTGAAAAGTGATGCAGAACAACACAATGCTTTAGTTTATAGTTAGCAAAATGTGCTTAGAATTTTGGAGGTGCCCATCCAGAAGTGTCCATGGATACATACTCGGACCTATATAGGGTGTTAAAAAATAACGTTTACAACGTTTCAGGGATGAAACATACATACTCGGACCTATATAGGGTGTTAAAAAATAACGTTTACAACGTTTCAGGGATGATGAAGGCGGTAAAAACAAACATCTTTTGTAAGTGACAAAACTTTGGCAGATGCGCCTTTTATTGTGTACGTGTTAGTGTAATCCATAAGGAACGAGACCAATTGTCGTTTTAGAGGTGATGTTCAAACTGCCGTCCATTGAAGGCATTGCACAACTGGTACCTTCGTACTATGGAGTGTCTGCGACGCTCAAAAACGCTAACATTGTCTCGAATAACATGTGCAGCTTCAACAACGCGAGCAACTAAGTCTTCTGCCGTATCGATCGCTGTCTCATACACAAGACGTTTCATGTCTCCCCACAAAAATAAATCCAGTGGGTTAAGTCCGGTGATCGAGGTGGCCACGGTACCGGCCCACACCTGCCAATCCAACGATCGGGGAATGCAGCATTTAGGTGGTTCCTGACACGACGATCAAAGTGTGGAGGGGCACCGTCATGCTGAAACATATTCGTTCTCTGATATCCAATAAGATATTTTCTAAACGTTCTGGTAGGACGACGCGTAGAAAAACAAAATAATTACCACCACGGAGAGTGTTAGGGACCCTTTTAACTTGTTGCAGGCACAGCAGTACAAACAGAACTAACCAGTGTGTGTTGTGACGGAAGTCATCTACCCTTCAGGCCATCTTGCGGCAAAACGGCGCATCTGCTAAAGTTTTATCACTTAAAAAAAGATGTTTGTTTTTACCTCCTCTATCATCCCTGAAGGCGTTGTAATCGTTATTTTAACACCCTGTATAAGCTTCTTCATTGACATGTATAAACTTATTTACTCTAACGAGCTGCCGAGACCTTGCACCGCTAAGTGACTCGCTTTGAAGTTCAGATTAACAAATCCATACTCCAAAATCAGCGGCACCCACTGTAACGTCGGCAACTCTTTGATACTCAAGCTACAATACACTCGCTATATTCTTCCACGAATGATTCACCCAATTATAAACTCAAAAGGTCAGAACTCAAAAGCAACTGTTGGCGTCACTAGTCTCATAGAGCACTTTGCAGAATACTGGAAGAAGAAAATCACTAACTTTATAAGGACTCGTATCATATTCCTATTTTGATATGTCAGAGTCTTTCCAAATTTTAGACAGATTTCTTAAAATATGAGGTGTTCTGCACTGTCCTTGTATGTTCTGTTTGTTTTTGTCTGAAAATATTGTGGCCATCCTTTACATGGTTGTGTAGCCTATGTGTTATTACTAGACTTCGGACTTCAGGTTAAATGCCTATTTTTTATGTAGGGATAAACTAAAATTAGTTAAATATCTTCACATTTTATACGTTTGAAAGCGATTTTATGGTGGTTAAAATGCCTATTTTGCCCATTGAAACCTATTTTTAAGGTTTTAGAGCATACAATTGCTTGTTTCTACTTGTTACATCTATAATTTTAAAATTCTGTGTAGCAGTGAAAGAGAAAGCTTTGAATGCCATGGGGTGGGTTTAGTTCAAATATCCTGTAGACCTAATAGTTTGGTTGTAGGAATGAAGAAATTCCTGGAAGATGTCTGGTTTTTTTGAGCACTTGAGCAGACAGTACCCTTTTCCTTCACTTAGCTCGCTCACCTTTTCACAGATTAAATCTTTCATTGCACCAACACTCGTAAACTTTTTTGCAGCTGTATCACTTATGCCGCTCTTCTTCGAAGTAAGCTTTACTCTGTGTGAAATTCCTCTTGTTGCTACGCTCCTCTCTTACTTCCTGATTTTTACTCGATCTTCTGGTTCGAAGATTTCTTT
Source organism: Periplaneta americana (assembly GCF_040183065.1). Classification (NCBI taxonomy): domain Eukaryota; kingdom Metazoa; phylum Arthropoda; class Insecta; order Blattodea; family Blattidae; genus Periplaneta; species Periplaneta americana. The sequence continues at coordinate 116,661,215 of NC_091118.1, read as the reverse complement.
CTACATCTGTCCCCTTTTTGCTCCGACTCCAGATTCATCATTTTTCAATCCATGCCTTCCGTCAAGCCCAGCTTTTAACGGCTGTTTCATCTTGGAACTCGGAATTAAACCAAGCCATTGTTTTTCTTGATTATTCACACTGTGCTTCGCAAACTCTCTATTCCCTTAAGCTTGAATCTTCCATTGCCATTTATCATCTACATTAACTCCGGGCGTAGCTCTGTCGGCTAAGGGGCTTATCTGCCGATCCGGAGTTGCGCTCGGGCGCGGGTTCGATTTCTGCTTGGGCTGATTACCTGGTTGGGTTTTTTCCGAGGTTTTCTTCAATCGTAAGGCAAATGCCAGGTAATCTATGGCGAATCATCGGCCTCATCTCACCAAATATCATCTCACTATCACCAATTCCATCGACACTAAATAACCTCGTAGTTGATACAGCGTCGTTAAATAACCAAGTAAACAAGTAAACTCCGATGTTGTCCTTTGAAGTCGGTTGCTGTGTTCGCCTGTGTTCCTTCTATTGTCTTCATTTCCTTCTGCCTGTGCTTCTCTGCCCGCATCTGTTGCCCTGATGCGTTATGTAACCCAGATTCCATTGATTTTCAATTTATCTTCATAGATCGTAGCAAAATGAACCTTAATCCTAGCCGACTTCATTAACGACAATAGTAACTTGCGTCTGCTTTTTGTTTCATATGTATTTCACGTCTTTTTCAACTCTTTTTTTTTTTATTTTCTTAATTTTCTCAAGTTACTTAAATTATTATTTCTCTTGTTCTCGTCTTACGAATCTTACTAAAATGGGTCTTTTCTTCCATTTCCTAGTATGTAAGTCTGTTCAATGTGAACTACTCTCTCATCAGTACCAAAAATCTCCTCGCACGCATTGCATATAGTCTCATATGTATCCATTTAATATTCGTGACCTACTTCTCCTACTCCGATAAATATTAGATTTTTTTCTTTATTTGTCTTTATAATATTTTATTTTCTCTTTAATTGACTATTCTCTCGTAGCAGATACTCAATTTTCATGCAGTTTTCTTCCATTTTTAACTTCCAGTTTTCTGATGTTACATCAATTTTCTTCTTCGTATTGTTCTATTCTGATTCTGCAATTCTCCACTCTCAACATCCTTCTCTTCTCCTCTGGTGATTTTCCTTGTTGTAGAACTTTATTATTTTATACTGTAACTTCTAATTTAACTGTACCTCGTAGGGCGTTGCCCTCTCTACGCTGTTTTTTCCTAGCTCTGTCAACATGCGTCCACACGCAGCCATGACATATTAAAAATATAGAAAATACGTCGGAACTGATGAAATTTATCGTTGTGACAGAGTTTATCGTTATATCGGTTTTCGTTGTACGGAGGTTAAATTATTATTTTTTATTTTCATAATCTGCATTGCGGTTTAGGATCTTTAGATAAACCTGTTTCACCTCTAATTATCGCACAAAATCGTTTGCTTTGTTTCCAGATACATCTACGTGGCCGTGGCTGGCGCCGTCGAGGCCGTTGGCTATGTCTTGCCAATCCCCATGCTTAAGTTTATGGGTCGCCGCACGACATCCGTGGTGCTGTACTTCATATCAGGCGTGTCGCTGCTCCTCATCATTCCCATTCCACAAGGTGCGCATGTGATGTGGCTGTTTAAAAGGCCGCTATTATCTTTTTTTTTGTGTGTGTGATTCATAAGTAATTCAGCTGGAGGAGTATAACGATAAGCTAATAAAGCCATATGTATGTATTTAGTTTTATTTAATGTTATTTTTTGTAGTCTTCACTGCTGCTTCAACACATTCTTCTGATCTCTAGTTCTGTATTATACTGTAAATACAAAGGAGGTGTGGATCGTCTAATAAAGCGATAAACCGAATAAAGCAGAACATAATTTATTAGCGAATAGTATATCTTACGATACTGGCGTATGAAACCGCATTACACAGAAATTGTGATCTTACAGATGACGTCACATGACGATGACATCACAAGATGGCGATATCACCAACAAAAGACACTAGGAAACCCGCGTCGAAAACCAGAGTTTTGAGTGGGGACATTCAAGGAAATATAATGATACCGTTAATCAATAAATTTACAAATAGTGGTTTCGTAAAGTAAACTCATTGTAAACTTCAGTAAAATACCTACACTGTCTACATATTTTATATGAACAAAATAAGGTGCAAATTAAATATCTCGCCACACTACACGCTGCGCTGGAGAGAAAACGTTCCGGTACTTAAATCATTCAAACCTTTTCACATTCCTCGGCTTCACGTCACTTAAATATCTCCTCAACTAACCCACTGACCTTGTCACATACCTCGGCCTCATATCACTTACTTATCACCTCATTCAACCCATCTGAACCATAACGAAACATAAATCAGACGTTGGTCACGTTACTTACATTCACCGTCGCAACAAACTACTCTTGAACAGCATAGCAATCAAATCAAATCCACAGAGGCCAAAAAAAAAAAAAAACAATTAATTATACCAACATCGAAAACCTAAAACTTCAAATCCATTGCCTTCTAAACCAATAAACTTCTGTCCTATAGCACATAATGACGTAACACAACATACGTAATCATCACAGCTGACACATAAGAAAATAGTTCCAACGTTTGGTATCGAAATGTAGCCTATACTATTTATTACACTGAACAAGAAATTTTTACTTTTTATCTTGCCCCGAAATAAAAATAAGTGAATATTACTAATATGTGTGTCCTAAATCTGAATTTAAAATCCAATTTGTCCCATCACGTACCATTTTCCGGGGAAAACGAATTGAATTTTTATGACAAAACTTGTTTGTTTTTAATTTTTCATTGCTATTGATAAAATAATTCAAAATTTCTCATAATACTTGAAAAATGTGTACTAGATACAAAAATGATGTTACATAGTTTAAAACATAACAACAATAAAAATATTTCATGCATATAATGAGAAAAATCTCGGAATTTGAACTTACATTTAAAATAATTTTCTGGATGACTTCTATTTATAACTAGACCTGGGATTGTCTTTTAAAAGGAACCAACAATAGTCTGCAAGCATGCTGGATGTTGATCTTCCTTTATATCGCCTTTCCATTTCAGATATTTCTTGATGAAATCTTTGCCCATGCTCGTCGCTTACCACTCCAAAGTTAGGAGGAAAGAAATACAAATGAGAATGTAAAAAGTGTATTTTGAGAGAAATATTACACTCTATTTTGTCATGTGCACTTGACATGGTTTCCACAACAAGTTCTATGTAGTTCTCTACCCTAGAATATCCAAGGAAATTTGAGCAAACGTCTTTGAAATGCGCCATGCCATTCTTTCTGTAACGGAAAGTTTTTCCTCAAACAAAGGATCAGCCATAACTTTGTGAATTTGTGGACCTATGAAAATGCCCTCTTTTAATTTGCCATCACTCAAACTGGTACAATTTTCCTTTAAATACTGAAAACCACACCCTTATTCATTGCATAGATCTCACTTTGAATTGTTATGAAATTTCTTAATAGAAGGGACCAATATCTGTTTATTTATTAGAAGTACAAAATAACATGCCAACAACCTTAAGAAACCGGAAATAAGTTATAAACTCATAAAATGCATTAGCTTTTGTTTTGTTTTATACCCCCAACGGCACCAGTTGTTTCCTGGGGGAGCGCTTATCGAAAAGTGAAATCATAGTAGATCTTAAAACCCTTAGCCTAAGTGTTGTGAAGAAAAGAGATGCATTTTCGGATTCAGTGCACATCAAACCATAAGGGACACATTGTTTTAAGTCGGAGCAAAATTCTTGTTTTTCAGTGTTATTAGTTTAACTATTGCTGTGTTATTGGATGATGATGATGATGATGATGATGATGATGATGATGATGATTTGAATGGCCCTATTTGATTGCAGATATGTCTATGACCATTATGGGTGTGGCTATGGTGGGACGTTTGTGTATTGGGGCTGTGTATTCAGTCATCATCCTGCAGACGTCGGAGCTCTTCCCCACCGTGAACAGGAACACGGCTGTGGGCACCAGCTCCACTCTGTCGCACGTGGGCTCCATATCGGCGCCATACCTCGTGGACCTTATCGTAAGTTGATTAAAGTTTTAGTGAAATGTGAATGCAGCGACATAGCGAATGATATGACCATATAAAGCTTGGCAATGAAAGGCAAATCCGGTACAGAAGAAATGATGAAAATAAGTATTTAATGGAACATGGCGACATTGTTGCTCTTCACAAGAAATTTTCAAGAACAATGAGAAAATGAGGGATATAGGAAGACCTATAATATTTTTAAATGAAATTATTTTTAATGTAGTTCTGTATTTTTCGTTCATATATTCCTTTATTTGAATTTATTTTTGTCAACTTAGTTCCGAAACGCCTTGAAGTGAAGGTGATCAGACCATTTACAATTTCAGCGGGAAGCTTTCTTCTGTATAAGCAGAGTATAGCATCTCTCATGAACACATAAATATTTGTTCTGTCGTTGATCATCATACAGTAGATACGACTTCGCCTATTTCATTTGTGGCTGATAGTGATTGTGAGAAATTAAAGCAAACAAGAGTACTCTAAAATCCTTCATCGAAGTTGGCTTTATTCACTGCAAATTTCATTTGAGCTCTCTTGGGTGTAAATCTTGATCTTTGGTGAGAAAAAGCGAAACTCTAGCTCAGGGATTCAGAACTGGCCCTCACTTGTTTCATACGTCACAAGCCGGAATAAGCCATTCATCCCTTCCTTTAAACCCACGCGTTATTCATATGATAAGGTAGGGGGAATTTATATTCACTGACTACTGGTGGAATTCAATGCAATGTCGTTCGGAATACTACCATATTAAAGAGCAATGGGAAAATGAATATGTACTTCTGTAGAACAATCACAAAGCACGCGAGCCTTGGCTGCACTTAGCTATGAGTTCTATGTTAGGTTATATATACGTATGTGAGCAAACATTCTCGAGAATGAACTTCATTAAGAGCGACAGTCGCTCTAAATTGACAGATGCACATCTGATTTTCCTCCTCAGGCTATGGGTCTATACATCTTCAGTAGGTATAGCATAATATAACGAAACTGATGAATAGAAAAAGAATACAGATATCTGGCGCACGTTGTACTTTAAACTAAGTTAATTACAACATTCATTTTCCTTTATATTAACATAAGAAATTAGATTTGTTTAGTTTTTATTATGAGATCGATATAGTCAATTTTACTTAAAATAAGAGTTCTGTGCTTCGATAACTTTCAAAATGTTACGGATGGTTTAATTTTTACATACAACTGTGTTATACAGGTCTACATACCAATAAAACTATAAGGTATTTAATCTGATTTTCATAGCAATATGTTTTGAAAGGGAGTACGTAAGTAATTTTTTTTTCATGGCTAAAGTTTCCCTAATCTGCTAAGACAACTAGAATATGTTTTGTTTAAACATTTAGTATTATTATCAGTTCACTTTGACCAATTGGATTTAAGAGACATTGTGTAATTACGTATTTCAAAATTACTTTTTTACATATGTATTGTATTCGTTTACATACCATTAGACATGTAATGCATTTGATCCGAATTTGTTGGTTAAGTTTGTGTTATAATTACTATGGTCGGAAATACAAGGTGGCCCAAAAGATCGAGAAATTTTGAAATGTTTAAAGGTAACACTGAGTAATAGATAGCAATGAATAACAAATTAAATATTGTTTAAAACATCTTGCCACTTTGTTATTGTTATAATGGGAAATTGGAGCGCTGACCAACAGAAGCCCACAGCGTTCAGTTCGACGTCATGCAATTGCTCTACAGATAAAACACTCGAGTGTTTAAGGAATATTGTCACAGGATTTAAAGTTCCATCCATATAAGCTGCAGATAGTCCAACAAATCATACCCAACGATTACATAATGCGTAGATAATTTTGTGAACAAATTATGGTACTGCTGAACGAGAACGACAATTTCATTGATGAACTGTGGATGTCGGACGAAGCCCACTTCTGTCTTAATGGATTCGTCAATAATCAGAATTTTCGTTATTGGGCTTCGTATAATCCTCGTCAGCCACACCAGCGCATTCTAAACGGCCTCTGGCTCAAAGCCAGAAATGTCAATAAGCTACAACTACTACAACACAGCAACAAAGTTACCGTGTGGTGCGCTGTGTCATGAGGAAGATGATGGGCGCGCGATCACTATTCGGTGCGTTGCCATGATGGAAACCTTTGTTGCGCACGAACTGCAGAATTTTCCACAAACCGGTTTCAGCAAGATGGTGGAACGTCACACAGCATCGATGACGGCTATACAACAGATGATTATATCAACCGGGTGACTTCCAAAAACGGTGACATTTCATGGCCACCAATATCCCCGGATCTAACAGCGTGCGATTTTTTCTTTTGGGGTCAACTTAATAGCAAGGTGTTTGCCTACCGTAGTCGACCTGCTACTGCAGAAAAATTGAAAGCTAAGATCCGAGAAGAAATAGCCGAAATTCTTGTTGAAATGTTCGTAAGAGACTGCAGGAATATCTGCGGTCACCTATTGGATGTCAGCTTCAAGACATAATTATCAGGATAAAATCCATCAATGACATACATTTTACTATTTATAGGCATGAATAAATGTATTTAAAGTATTTATTCTCTTCCTTAAAATTTCATTTCAAAATTTCCCCATCTTTTAGGCACCTTGTACTTTCGTCATTTCCTTCATGGGCGTCAATATGATATTTTAGCATCAAGCGAATACCAAATTCTAAATTTAGTAGTTTTTTTTAAATTAATTAACGTTTTAAAAAAATAACTGCTCTCTATTCAGGATCCTTGTGGTCACCTTCACTGAAGGCAATCTGTTGTAATCCTCTACATGATTGTGGACGGATTACGGAGGCGTCATTCAACGCCAATGGACTGTGGAAGGGGAACCAATGCTTCCACCCCTCTCCCTCCCAGTTCTACATCCCTGCTCTAGCCATTTGGCTAACGGAGGCGCACTATTGCTGATGAAATTTAAGACACGGCGTTTTGAAGTTCTGAAAATACCTGAAGAATAAACTTGCAGATCTAACATTCAAAAGTGTTGTGTATATTTTAATTTCATCAGCAATTAAAAGTTCGAATTCAAACTTCTCCTGAAAAAAGTATTGCTTCTTGTTCCTCAAAAGTTATTTATACTTGGTACAGGATACTAGGATTTTTAGTGGATACGCAATGGGATCAAAATTACTGTACAGGAGTCGAGAGGAAAGGAGGGGAAATTGGTGTAGTAATTCATAACAATAACTAGTACTAAAGAGGGGCCTATTAATAGACTGGCCTACCAACTAACTGAGCAATAGACCTTATCAGTCTGCCAGATCTGGTTGATGTTTAATTGAATGAATGAATTTCATACTGACTGGCAAAGAAATGGGTTCTTTCAATCGCAATACAGCATGTAAGCTTTTTGAGTAGTGAAATACTTATTGGTCAGCGATGTATGCAATAGAGAGGAAAAAGAACTGGTCATCCTACTCCATTATTTCCTAGCTTAGTTACCTCATGATTGATGCCTTATTGGTATCACTTATGAGTTTCCAACCTACTTTCGGACAGTGACTATACAACGTGTAAGCTTACTGCACCTTGCAGGAAGCAGTGCAACGAAGTTTTAAATCACTAGACTTCGCTTGGGTTTTCTTGGCCGAAACCGGAACCAATTCATGCATCTGAGGAATTTATTATCGCATTTACAGAGCCCACAATGGGCCAATAAATTCCTAGGATTTCTGTCTGAAGCCGTCCATATGTTGTTTTAGGCGTCACGCACAACACGATTAGGGGTGGGGACAAAATACAGTACTTTCATTAGTTTAAATCGGGGATGCAAAACTATGCTACAATTGAAGCACACGTCACAAGCCGGAACACGTAACTCATCCCTTCCTTTCACTCATTTGGTCATTGTACGGTAGGAGGAGAAGAGAAGAGAGAACAGTGTGCTTCCCAAACGTCACAGAAACGTCACTGCAGGCTCCGGCATTATGGATGGGGGAACGAACTCTTTCCCCATGCTTCCACCCCTCTCTTCCCTAGTTCTGCAACCCTGGTTTAAATTCTCGAACTCGTAACGCATGTATTTCAATTTTAGTAGGCTAGGTCGAGTGAGTGAGTGAGTGAGTGAGTACCTCCTAATATCGGGAGGTGTCCGGAGAGCTTACTCGGTGAGCAACTCCGAGTAAGTGATTTTACCTAGCTAAAATTGTTAATGCAAACCTGTGGCTCTTCACGCTCACGTTGTAATTGAGGTAAGGCTTTGTTCGCTTAGCCTGATTCCTTATTGGTATACAATTGATGATTGAAAATAGCTCAAATAATAAATAGACATAGACGTGTGGACTGATTTATTTATTCATACGATACGTTTGAGTAAAGAAACTGTCATTAATAATACGCGAATATCTTGAAGTCGTTCATGGCTCTTAGCTAGAGCGAGGGGTTCGGTTGCGACTGTCTGGGAAGTTTCGATTCCCTGTTCTCACTTTTTATACATTTTAATTCTGAACTCTGATTTCAGGTGATTTTAGAAGATTTTAGTTAAACTATTTTAAAACCGAAATACGTAATCGATTTGAAACATCATATTAACCAGTATAGCTATAAATGCTCTAATTCTGCTGTCGGTAATTATTCACGGTTAGAACCTCTGAAACTTGTGACAGCAAAAATGAAAGATAGTGACAGAATAATTGAATATAAGAGGTTCCAGCAAGAATAATATGTCAACATAGTCCAACTTCATGCGGGTTGTCGCCGATCTCGTATATCCTAAATCATAATATAGTTGTCAGTCTGAATCAAACATTTTTCTTGGTTTACCCAGATTGTGACTTTCTTACGGTAGTGTTTCTAGGAGTAACATATTCAGAATATCTAGAAATAAATAATTAATAAAATTGTGATAAATCTCTGCGCTGATTGTTCTTTAAGGAAACATTCTTATTATGTCCGATGTTATTCCAACTAAACAAAACAAATTAATTTGAGGGAGTCACCGGCGTGGCTCAGTCGGTTAAGACGCTTGCCTGCCGGTCTGAAGTTGCGCTCGGGCGCGAGTTGGATCCCCGCTATTACCTGGTTGGGTTTTTTCCGAGGTTTTCTTCAACCGTAAGGTGAATGCCAGGTAATCTATGGCGAATCCTCGGCCTCATTTTGACAATTTCCATCTCGCTATCACCAATCTCATCGACGCTAAGTAACCCGGTAGTTGATACAGCGTCGTTAAATAACCAACCAAAACAATTAAGGGACTGGAAATAACTTATTCATTCATTTCTGCCCAAGGGCAGGTCTTTCACTGCAAACCCAGCATTCTCCAGTCTTTTCTATTCTCTGCCTTCCTCTCTGTCTTTGCATATGATCTATATATCTTAATGTCGTCTGTCATCTGATATCTTCTTCTACCCCGAATTCTTCTCCCGTCCACCATTCTTTCCAGTGCATCCTTCAGTAGGCAGTTTTTTCTCAGCCAGTAACTCAACCAATTCCTTTTTCTCTTTCCGATCAGTTCCAGCGTCATTCTTTCTTCATCCACTCTTTCCAACACAGCTTCATTTCATATTTTTTATTAAGATATGATGTTATCGAAAATATACGAAGAGGAAATGACTCGATAAAACACTATCCAACAATAAACGTGACTAGAAGAAACGTTGGAAAGTCGGAAGAAAATAAATAATTAACATAATAGATTAATTAGGCCTACACATGCTTAATGTAAAATTATCACAAGAAGATTGAAGTTTGGCAACATTCATGTGACGATGTCGGTGGACGTTGTACCCACCCCCTGATTCCGCCTGCAAAACCATTAAATACCTCCCACATGACTTGACTGCTATTTGGGCTGTGTGAACCAACGAGCACAGAATGCATAGAGTAGATATAAACAGCTTGGAGGTGAAGCCGCTTTTGTGGACAGTCGCCATTATGATGCTACCAAAACATTGGGCTCCCGGTTAGCACATGGGCAGTTGATTGTGATGTTGCATCGTTGTTTTAATTAATAAATGAACTAATTTCAATATGCCTACATGTTCTGCGTATGGCTGCACAAACAGGTTTTCAAAAAAAAATTCCTGGAATAACTTTTCACGGGTAAATATGCATGTGTGAAATGTACTTATTTCTGGTAGGCTAGATACGGTAATGAATGATTTAGCCTAAGTTAGTCGGTTAGATTCGTATTGTTCACGTATTTGTTTGATTAAGAGAAAGGATTACTGTATTGATATTATTGTAATTAATTTTTATAATCACTAAATCAGACACGCTTTGTAAACTTAGCATTTACGAGCGAAGCTAACTAACAACGCAAGTTGGAAGTTTGTGTCGCGTGCTATAGAAAATGGGTGTAACGAGGTTTCTCTTCAACCGAATGCACGTATTCGTTTGATGAAAAAGAAAGAGTGTATTAATATTATTGTAATTAATTTTTATAATCACGAAATCAGACATGCTTTGCAGACTTAGCATTTACGAGCGAAGCTAACCTAACAACCCATGTTGGAAGTTTGTGTCGAGTGCTATAGAAAACGGGTGTACCGAGGTTTCTCTTAAACCGAATGCACGTATTCGTTTGATGAAGAAAAAGAAATAATGTATTAATATTATTGTAATTTAATTTTTATAATCACGAAATCAGACTTATGCTTGTGGGTGGAATCGTTGGGGGTGGTGTCGTTATTGAGGCCCCACGTTGGGCGCCATTTGTGGGTGGAATCGTTGGGGGTGGTGTCGTTATTGAGGCCCCACGTTGGGCGCCATTTGTGGGTGGAATCGTTGTTGAGTTCCCACGTTGGACGCCATTTGAGGGTGAGTGGTTATTGTGACCACACGTTGGGCGCCATTTGAGGGTGGGTGCGTCTCGATGTTGCGTGAGATTCACTCAGGGTAGCCGAGGTACGGTTGTGGTATAGGTTGATGTCGGGAATAATACCAAGCCGGCTACTTAAATAAAAGGCAGCGTAAACTTCAAAACTATAAGTTTATTGTCCTATCCACTTGGTAAACCCTAGAATATGTATTTCCGGCTGACATATAATTCAATCGTTGATCGCCTTTTGTATCGACTCTATGGCGGCTCTGAATAAGCTCTATCCGATACTACAAATTCAATACTCTGTCCAGTACACTATGACACGAAGCGAAATAGTAGTCCTGTCGACACCAAACGAAGTAGTTATTCTGCCCTGTATGTAGGGCCGCCTACACGATGCGAACTCGTTTTTATGATCTCCGCTCCGCGGCGGAATAGTAGTCATGATCTCCGCTCCCCGTCACCCTTATTTATAAAAACCTATCCTACGCTAAAACTAACTATTCTATTGGTTCTCCATTCCGATCCCATTCTCGGTTAATTTCCCCTCTAGCTTCTCTATTTTGTCCTCCATCTTGTTTCCTCTTTCCGCTAATTTTGCAATATGATCTCTAATCTCTCTCGAACTTTCCCCCAATCTATTTTCCATTTGTTTTATTTGTTCTCTACTTTCCCTCAGAATCTGCTCTCTACTTTCCCTCGAGTTATTCTCTAATTTAGTTTCCATTTGTTTCATTTGTTCTCTACTTTCCCTTGAATTGTTATCTAATTTATTTTCCATTTGCTTTATTTGTTCTTTACTTTCCCTTGAATTGTTGTCTAATTTATTTTCCATTTGCTTTATTTGTTCTTTACTTTCCCTTGAGTTATTTTCCATGAATTGTCTCATCTGCTCCCATAACTGTTCTAGCGTCATTTCCCCTTTGCCACTTTCTCTCCTCTGTTGCTTTTCCACCGATCGCTCTCCCTCTATTTCCTGTCCTGCGTTACTCCCGACCTCCTCTCTGATTTCCATAATTTCCTCGTCCTTCCTTTGCTCCATGGTTCCCTTGTTTCTATTTCCTCGTCTTTCTCGTATTTTCCTAACTACTTTACTCCTATGGCTACGTAGTATCATCTATATGCTACTCTGTCATCTATCCGACGCTAGCTTTCCCAATCATAATCTAACTAGGCTTGTATTTGCACTCTACTCACTTCCAACAAATTACGCAATACACTTATTTCACTTTCCCCCAAAATATCACACAAAAAAAAATACATATATATATATATATATATATATATATATATATATATATACACCCGAAATATCACACCAGAAATTGAAACATATACACTTTATAATTATTCCCCCAAAATATCATATACATATATACACATTTATGCGACTTCTATTCATACTTGCCACCGCCTCTCCGAGTCGCCTTCTCTGGTGGTCCCCGTGTTGTCTTCTCTAGTGTTGTCGTGATGTCGCGATGGCTTGGTTCTGTTCCCGCCTTCCAGCGTCGTTCCTCGGCTATGCAGGGCTGAACTGCTCCGTCCGGTCCTCCTCGTTGTTTGGTGCTGTGTTCGCACCCGGGGCCGGTCACTGGAACAGCTGTCTTCCTTCGAGCCCCACGTTGGAAAGCGCCATTTGTGGGTGGAATCGTTGGGGGTGGTGTCGTTATTGAGGCCCCACGTTGGGCGCCATTTGTGGGTGGAATCGTTGTTGAGTTCCCACGTTGGACGCCATTTGAGGGTGAGTGGTTATTGTGACCACACGTTGGGCGCCATTTGAGGGTGGGTGCGTCTCGATGTTGCGTGAGATTCACTCAGGGTAGCCGAGGTACGGTTGTGGTATAGGTTGATGTCGGGAATAATACCAAGCCGGCTACTTAAATAAAAGGCAGCGTAAACTTCAAAACTATAAGTTTATTGTCCTATCCACTTGGTAAACCCTAGAATATGTATTTCCGGCTGACATATAATTCAATCGTTGATCGCCTTTTGTATCGACTCTATGGCGGCTCTGAATAAGCTCTATCCGATACTACAAATTCAATACTCTGTCCAGTACACTATGACACGAAGCGAAATAGTAGTCCTGTCGACACCAAACGAAGTAGTTATTCTGCCCTGTATGTAGGGCCGCCTACACGATGCGAACTCGTTTTTATGATCTCCGCTCCGCGGCGGAATAGTAGTCATGATCTCCGCTCCCCGTCACCCTTATTTATAAAAACCTATCCTACGCTAAAACTAACTATTCTATTGGTTAAAAACTACGTCACTAACTGGCCTAAAATCTATTCCCTATTGGTCCAAAGTGACCTCATAAGCTGGACCAAGATCTCTTCTTATTGGGCGCGAAATATGTCATCTCTAAATTTAGACTTTGGATTTCCCATAACCTCAAATTAGTTTGTATATCTCACAAGAATACCCGTTCTTTGGAAAACCCAAGCTTGGCAATATCTTTCCCACGGGTCTAGTCCGACTCCGGCTTTTGAATTTTATGCTTCATCGAGTCTCTATGCGAAACCCCGCTCAAGGTGGCCCTAAATCTGTCCGATGCTGACAAGTGTCGAAACACCTGTGTGGGGAAGCTAATTCTAACGAAGTCGCCAGAACATCCCCGCGAATACATGTAATAAAAATATGGAGACATCACTTCGCTAATAAATCGGTCTCTCCCTCTCCTAATTACTGCTTCATGCTTTACAGACTTAGTAGCTTCATTAACTCGGTCGTGAACTGACTTGACCCACTTGGTAATAAAACTTCACTTTTGTTCGCCGTTATAATCTAATTATATACTATAAACGAAGAGCCTATCAAATATTATATGGTTAAGAGCATTCCATTTTTTCTCTAAACAAAATCGGGACATCTATACGAAATACTGGCAAAAGGAAGAGAATGATAATTTGCGTTAAGAAGCAAGTTTCATTATTAAATCGAAGCAAATGGATCAACCTATAAAAGTAATTATTATAGGGTAGCATTTTTATTGGACTAGTAGCAAAATAAAGTCAAACTGTTATTTTCCTTTTTTATCATTATTGTTTGTTTAACCTTCCAGATTATCTATTAAATACCATACTGCAATTTGAAGAGCTGGCAATTTAAATAACCTGTATATATGTGATTTATCGATGACAGTTTCGTAATTTTTGCTAAAAAAATACGTGCATAGCGATTCTGTATTACGAAACAAACAAGAAATTGTGAGTCCTACAAGAAATTAGGGACATATGGAATTCTTATTATCATAAGATCTTCTATAACGTAATAGCTATTTTGCAATGTTTTGGTAGCAACAAGATGGCGTCAGGTCCATCAAACCGGCTTCACTCCGTCCAATGGTATTAAGATGCTAGTGTCTACTCTATTGTATTCTGTGCTCATTGGTCTGAACGAAAATGAACGGCTTGTGTCAGCATCCCGTACAAGTCAGACGGAATACCTGGGTGGTATTATTGAATCAGATGCTGACAGGCGATCTATCTTCCGTTATCCCTGACAGAAGTAGATTTTCATCCCAAACGAGTACTTGTTATAACCCATTGCTCGGACTTCGAGTCCTTAAATTCTACATCAGCATCGGAGATCCGAACTGCCCGCAATACTTCACGCCTGCCTATTTTGAACTACTGAAGATGATAAATGAAATAAGAGAGAGAGGTGGAGTGTGTTGGTGGAATGAAACAGGAAAATGGGAGTACTCCGAGAAAAACTCTCCGAACGTTTGTTCTGTCCACTACTAATTCTATCACAACCAGATTGTGAAATGAATCCGGGCGGCCTAGATGGAAGACCAGCGCTAGCCGCGGAGTTACATGTGCGACATCACCAGAGACAATGTAATAGTTTTTATATTGTTGCATTCTGGGTACCAGCCACAGGTTTTATTTTGTGCAATAAACGTTTTCGTTTCGGTTCTGCGTGTTAAATGGGGTTTTCGTGATTTGTATCCACGCCTACAGACAAATTGTGGGATTGAAGCAAGCATATCATACCCTATTGGGATTCTTTGTAATACTGTGGTTTGTTACAGGGCGCGAAAGTGTGGTATATGCCCAGCACCATCTGTGGAGTGGCAGTGCTCATTGCGGGACTGTTAGTACTTTTGTTGCCAGAAACCAAAGACAAGGAGTACTGTGACACCATCGAGGAGCTGATGGAGAAGAATCCCAGAGACAGAGTTTCCATACGGAACTGTTTTCCATTTCTAAAGTCCTGACGAAGCAGTGTGGTAAAATTTTAACATTCGTAAATTAATGATTTTAGTGACATTCAGATTTTTACAATCTCGTACACAATTTTTTTTATTTCAGTATTTCGATGTACAAGACGATAGCATTATTATGCTGGTACCTGTTCTGTATCATAATTCACTGAAATTGTATAGCTTTGTGTGTATGTATTTCGTATAATTATGTTATTCTTGTAAGTTTTTAATAAAATTATTTTATCGCAGTCAGATCAAGGTCAACAATTTATATGAAATGTAATAAATGTTCAAACTACGACTCTCTCCAATATTAAATATATTTTAAACAGTATCACATGAGGAACTATATATATTACAAATTTTCGAAATAAAAAAATTCCATGATCCAGACATTGTAAGTAATTCATTAATGAAATAGGCGTCAATACTATTAAAATACAGACTACTTGATTTCGTTAACATAGGGTAAAGGTTGATAATATTGTGATAAGAGTAATATTGTGATAGTTCTTTTTGAGAATTTATTACAATTTTACTGAGCGAGAGAAGGACCGGTTTTGTGCAGCAACTTGTCCACGAGCATTCCGTAATACATTGACGCAAAAACCCGATCTTCCTCTCGTTCAGTAAAATTGTGATAAATTCTCAAAAATAACTATCACAATATTACCAACTTTTAGCCTATATGGAAATTTGGACATACTCCCGATGAATGAAAATACATGGGAAAACTGTCTTCCAATTTTCTATTTTTAAGCTTTGCCACTCAGGAGCACATCAAGGGACATTTTGTTGGAGTGGCAGAGATTGTTGACTAAAACTATGATTTATTATACTTCACTATTATCATAGTCGAAGACCTCAGCCTGTGTTTTGTTCAATGAATGCCTAATCACGTACTGGCTGATTATGAGAATTATCTACGGCAGTGATGAAAAATATCCTGAAAATCTACTCCTTAATAAGAAATTATGTTAGCTTGTTGATCTGGTAAGTTTTATAATTTTATTCGGATTCGGTTAGTTGCGTCCCCACAAGTAAGAATCAGGTTAGTTGCGTCCACTCACTGATTCAATTGCCGGTCAGTTGCGTCCCTTAGCGTTCGTAAAGCAGTCCATTACCGTTAACTAGGAGACACCACGAGGAGGTTGACTGCATGGACGCCCAAAAATTGTTTCTTTTTAATGCATGTAGCCACTAGAAATACGTAGTTTTGTTTAGTTTCCAGGAGTTTCCTTCAATTTGGCAAAAACTTACATGACAGTGATTTTACAAAATTAAATCGAGATATGGAGTTGTTTATTATTTTGCCATTTGTTCTCTGAGAAATATTTCTTTCTCCGCTATATTTTTTGTTTCCTTTCTTCCTTCTGTGATTCTTATTTTGATGTATACATCATACTGTATTTCCTTCAGTACGGTAACAAAATTGTAGATGGTTGGATGCGAGGTGTGAAAAGACCCGTTTAATTTAGCGTGAAAAGGTCTGCAATTGTTTGTTTTGCGATTTGTTGTTGTGCTGAACGTTGTTCAAATAACAGGTGGAAACAGGGCTTCGTTCGAAATATAATTATCAAAAATATAATCAATGAACATTGCAATTCTTTTCGCCTCCAGGCAGAATGCTCATGATATCTTCAGTAAGACAGTCATCGATATCTTCTGGATTTGAAAAGGGCAAGTCAAAAAAGTACTTCAGAAACGTGCCATTTTCTGAGTTTGCTTTAAGTTAAAAAAGTAAATTTTGAATTTTTTCCTTCAATTCTGGCCTAGGTGAAGCTGGCAGGCTCTTATTTTGATTGAAGGGAAAACAAATTTGGCAGCGGTATGTCGAGTTCAAAATCCACATATATTTCTGTTGGGACGAATAATACATCTCGTGATTCACACTGTCTTATAACACACTGAAACATTTCTGTATAGCTTTCGACTTGTTTATATGGCAGCAAAAAGAAAAATAGACATATATTTCAATAGCAAGACAGGTAGAAGGAACGCAACTCACCGTCCTCTAGTGGGAGAGTGGCTCAATTAGTACGCAACTAAACGCCATTAATTTTATTGTACGATATAATTATACATTTTGCGTAGCTGAAATAAACCCGATATATAAAAAGGTGTTAGACAAGATTGTGTCAATTATAGCCTATAAGAGTTCTATTATACATACTGACCGCTGTCGCGGTGTTTTGCTTCTCGGCGGCTCGACATGTCGCAGCCGGGCGCACTCGTACGTTAACCCCGCTACTTAAAACGTGAATAAAATTGTACCTCAAAAAATATATGCTGGAAATGTCGTCCTCCCTCGGCTAAACAGGCGTATCGGAAAAACACATTTTGATTGACACGATTAAGTTCGGCCACTGTAATGTTTCTGGTTTCATTTATTCTACCGGTATATACGATATTTAACCTCACAATAATTAAAATGCTTAATTTAAGAAAAGTGAGGAATAGACAAAGTATGTTCTACTCGTAAAAAAATCGGACTGATTTTTCGTCTTGCGCTAACAGCAAACCAAACTCCAAGTTTCCTATCATGAATAGGGGTTTCTTGTATGCGATGTGGATTTTCAGAACACCAATAGCGAGTGTTTGATTGTTTACACGACCACTCAGGTGGAACCACGCTTCGTCTGAAAAGAACAGGAGCTGTAGGTCGATTAAACCTTCAGTCACTGATGAAGAAAACACTCACAATAACGCACTAGTGCTGCTGGGTGACCTTGTTGTAAACAATGGACACGAGTACACTTGTAAGGCTTCACTTTTAACAATTTTGTTGCTTTAAGTGCAGAAGACACTGAAACCCCCACTTGTTGTGCTAATTTCGGGAGTGATTTTGTTGGCGACCGTTCAATATGTGCTCCAATTTGGTTTAATTTGTCCTCTGTCAGAACTGTTCGTTTTCGCGTGTGTGTTGTTTTGCACTGAACTAGTAGATTCAAATCTGTTCACAGTATCATGAATTGCATTTCTGGAAGGAGGTAATTGATCAGGGAACATGTGAATAGATTTCTCACTAACACGACGAGCTGATTCGTATTTATAATAAACTTCACACATAAATATGTGTTGCTGTAGAGTCAGCTGTGTAATCATCTTCGCGAACGAATGTACGAGAGAACTTACTGGGGGAGCGCTGCTTGCCGCGGCCGAGAACCAACACATCGCTCCAGCCTGTCTGTATATGCAGTGATGGAAATATCACAAATTGTAATAAATGCTATAAAAATGTTATGTTTTGTATCTAATGCTCTTTATTTAACAATGAAGTCATTCTCCTTCGTGCTTCCCAATATTTTGATGTGATGTCTTGAGCTATCTGAAGGGCTGAGCAGCTTGCCAGATGATCCATATCCATTTCCTGCTCCTGACAGCATAACATACAATTTGGTGAAGTCAGTATACCGATTCTGTGGAGATGTTTAAAATAAAAAGCGTATTTACGCTTTTTTTTCAGTTTTCTTTACATCTATTCATAATTGCAATCCTTTGAAGTCTGTTTCTTTAGAATAACTCTTCTTGGGTTCTCAGCCAGGTGAGTTGGATATTTTCTTTCGATGGCGGTGGTCACCGCTTCGACCAACCAGAACACAGCAGCCGGTCGGGACTAGGAACTAGCTCCTGATTGACCTGCAGCAGGAAGCTATACTGACGTTTATATACCGGCTAGACATGGTTCCACGACACTTCATTCCCTGAAGAAGATGGCAGAGCTAACCATCGAAAGCTTTGAAGCAAATATTCAACTCACCTGGCTGAGAACCCGAGACTAGTTATTCTACATCAAACGCCGGGAAAGCCTCAAGTCACACATGTTTCTTTAGTTCGAATTAATGCCATGAATGAATATTACCGCTATAAATCGTATTTTCAGCGAAATACGAGCGATTTCGAAAAATGCATAATCTTTTTTTTTTAATATCTATTTGAATAAAATATATCTAACACATTTCTTGGAGAATGGACTGAATTGCTACTATGCATCATCTCTGATTACTCAGGAAAAAAAAAGATTACTTTTTATCAATTATTATTATTATTATTATTATTATTATTATTATTATTATTATTATTATTATTATTATTATATAATCTTTCTGATTGTCAATTTATATTAACTGTGTTTTTTCTCTCTTTTTGTCTTCTTTTTTTGCCCTTGTGTGTTATTTATTGGTTTGAATTAAGTTCCTTACTGTATTTAGTAAACTGTCCTTGTAAATGTTATGTTATGTTATTGGCTAAGACCACACCGTACACGAGCCTGGCTCTTACGGTAGTGGCTAGAAACATTTTTGTTTTATAATTTTAATTTGTACTCGCTAATTAGCTACTTAAATAAATGAATAAAATAATAATAATAATAATAATAATAATAATAATAATAACCTCTGATTGAGGTTCTGGCTGATAAGTACATTTATTATAAGGCAGTACATCTCACTTGATGTGTATCGGAGGAAGAACAATTTATTGTTTGTATTTACATCTGATGTGTGGTTAGTGAAATATTATGTAGTTAGTGAGCGATGTATGCAATGAAAAGAGACATAAACTGGCTACCGTACCCCATTATCTCCTGGCATAGTTGCCTCATGAGTGATGCCTTGTTGGTGTCATTTGTAGGATTCAGATTAGTTTTCGGACAAATAACAAATATTATTATTATTATTATTATTATTATTATTATTATTATTATTATTATTATTATTATTATTATTATTATAATAGTAGCAGAAAAGTAGAAGTAGTAGCAGCACGTGCGTGCAAGTGAGAGTAGTACACATTATTAAAAAATAACAAATATATTAATGGAACTACATGGAAAATACATTCATTGTACTAACTATAGAAACATTAAACAAGAAATATTTAACTTTTTCACAACGATGTGTCGGCCTGGTTGGCGCAATTGGTATAGCGCTGGCCTTCTATGGCCGAGATTGCGGATTCGATCCGGGGCCAGGTCGATGGCATTTAAGTGCGCTTAAACGAGACAGGCTCATGTCAGTAGATTTACTGGCATGTAAAAGAATGCCTGCGGGACAAAATTCCGGCACATCGGCGACGCTAATATAACCTCGGCAGTTGCGAGCGTCATTAAATAAAACATAACATTAAACATTCACAACAATGTACAATGGCGGGGCTACTGGGTCGTTCTATTTGAACAGAACAGGTTGCTTACATAAAAAAAATAATTAGAGCGATTTTCAGATAGCAAAGACAAAGGGGTTATTAGGTATGCGGAGTAGACTTCACTATGGAATTGTTTAAGTATGAATAAATTGTTACTTAAATGCAAAAGTATTTTGACGATAATAGGACAATCAGAAAAATGATCTGGCGCCACAAAGCCTCGAAAGATAGTACCTTGGTGCGCCGCCAGGCTTCAAATACACTCTTGCATACCGGTACCTTTACAGCACTCCATTAGAATGAGGAAATGAGATAAATTTGATAAGAGTGCTGTGACTTTACACTCTTATAATCGCAGACGTCCTTCAATAAAAAATATTTCCTATGCCCCTTTATTATCGTAAGTCCAAGTGCAATAACTTCTGATTAGGTATTGGAGATAATAGCTGATACTGTGTTTTCTGCTGTCAATTGGCCCCGCTATGATCAGATATGAGTCAAGCGAACATTCAGTAAGAAAAGAATCAACAAATGGTCGTGATCACCAGAGCAATCTTATCTTAACTAATCTAAATTAATTAAAATGAGAATGTAGCATTACAAGTACTCCTGAAAATGCTGTAGTTTTTCCGCACGGTTTGAATACAGTCTGGAGCACGCTGGAATACATCACGTGCAATAATTAGCCTCAATAAGTTACTGCCTTCCATTTCCTGCATTGTATGAAGACTTGTTTCATAAACCAAACTTTCAATACGTCTACCTACGTAAATATTAGAGTTGAACGAGTGAGAAAGCAAGACTAACAGCGCCTGCAAAGCCGAAAACCCGCACAACAATATTGCCTACGTTGTTGATGCAAAGACTGCTTGTAGTGAATCGAGCTAACATTCAAGACATCGGGAGTGGTCAACTCTCGAACGTCAAGCAGCATTGAATCGTCACAATTATTTAATGGAATTGTCTTCGGAAGATAGACATGTCTACACCTGTGGAGTAACGGTTAGCGCGTCTGGCCGCGAAACCAGGTGGCCCGGGTTCGAATCCCGGTCGGGGCAAGTTACCTGGTTGAGGTTTTTTCCGGGGTTTTCCCTCAACCCAATACGAGCAAATGCTGGGTAACTTTCGGTGCTGGACCCCGGACTCATGTCACCGGCATTATCATCATTTCATTCAGACGCTAAGTAACCGAGATGTTGATACAGCGTCGTAAAATAACCCGATAAAATAAAGACAGACATAGCATTACGACAGCGTGTGTAAAAATGTGTGCTCACGATATTCGGTCTTTTTCCGTTGTGAGTGTGACGAGATTTTTAAAATACAGCTAAATCCTAGATATTTGCAGCAAATATAAGTAGGCCTATGTAGATGTGTTTGTAATCCAGCCAAAAGACACCAAAGGTTCTCCAAATGGGAAACTCAGGTTTCGGTATCAACATTATGCTACAGAAAAGAGAATGCATGACGATGACATTTTGGGTTGGTGGAAAATTCACGAGCGACAATTTTCTGCACTTGCTGCGGTCGCAAAACATTTTCTATGTACTCCAGCAACTAGCGCGGCGAGCGAACGGGTTTTTTTTTTTTTTTCAGTTCAGCAGGATGGAGGTTTAATGTGAGATGATCACGATTAAGTCTAGCTAAACTGAATGACCTTCTATTTCTGCGAAGTAACCTAGAACTGAATGGAACACTAGAACACTAGAAATTTGCTCATAAAGACTTTTGGTAAGGAGTGAAACGTAGTGTCATTATTAGGGGAAGGATGTTATGCACTAAAAGGTCGTACCTAAAGTCTGTGTAGATTATGTTTATAAACAATAATGAAAGTAAAAAGAATCTATGTCTCTATGTATAAAAAGTATTGCAGTTACACTTTAATGCGTGGAAACCGTAACCTTCTTCCTGCGCTTACTGTATCCAAAACTTTTTCTACTTTTACCTGTTTTTACAATGGACTGTTATATAAATTAAATTATGGTTTATTTAACGACGCTCGGAACTGCCGAGGTTATATCAGCGTCGCCGGTGTGCCGGAATTTTGTCCCGCAGGAGTTCTTTTACATGCCAGTAAATCTACTGACGTAAGCCTATCGCATTTAAGCACACTTAAATGCCACCCGCAACCTCGAGCACAGAAGGCCAGCGCTATACCAACTATGCTACCAAGGCCGACACTGTTATATAGCCTATGTAGGCCTATAAACAATCAAGTAGTCTATTTGAAACATCATCTCTACATCTTTGAAATATAATAATCCGTACCCCAATATTTATTAAATTACTAGGCCCTTATTAAATGGCTAGGAATTTTTTTCGTTTGTTTGAGATCAAGCCTGCAATCTCAAGTAAAAAAAATAGTAACGCTTTATTTAACGTTATGTTTTATGTTTCTTAGAAATGCAAATTTATTTGATAATTTATTTTTCGATTTATATCACCATAGGTAATATCTGATAATAAATCAGAACATTTTGATAACTATGATACTGTTTTCTTTTGTCTTTTTGTACCATTTAAACAGATCTAATCTTATTTATTTCAAAGTTACAAAATATTTCCACGTCGGCCAAATGCTATTTCGAGAATGATAAACAAGACTCGAAGCGCACAAGACTTACGAGACGACTCGAAAGACAAATGCAATGAACACAGCGAGCGAGAGCGGCGGTTAGTTTTGTTAATCTCTAGTAAATATCTTAAGAGTTACGATTGGGAAATCTCGGTGGCCACAAATTATGGTTTAACCACTGAGGATATGTAGGGGTTCATTTTATTTTTATTACATTTCCTTAAGATCTCAGCAATTTAGCATCGATAAGATGATGGAATTAGGCTACTGTGGTTTCAAGAACAGCAACGGACCGAATTTATGCGATCGTTACATGTTTAAATACATAATCTTTGAATTACCTGAGAGAATGTGTGAAATCGCAGAAGTTTTCAGTCAGGATAGCCGGTATTGAACGTCGAACGTTGAATTCTAAACCTGTAAGTTAGACTTGCAGAATACCAGCGAAAATGTTTGCAACATTGCATATAAACTGAGTTCATGTAATGCAAAAATAATAGCATGGAAACAGTTTGTTACGAAAATTCAATTTTATATGTTGTTATTTTATACACCATATTGTTTTAACACAATAATGTAACTGTGGAGTAGTCTTTTTGTATGGTGTTAACATAATGTGTGTTACTTTTCTATGCAGTTAAAAGTAGTTGCTGATATACCAAAATACACCATGTTCCAAAATGATTGATCCGATTTCACAATATTTTTAATCCACTTTGATTATGTAATGTGGATTTCACACCATTAATAAAATGTTGCACACACATTCATTACGCAACTAGTTGGGTAATGATACTACTATTACGCAGCTAGTTAGGTAATGATACTGAGATTACCTAACTGGTTGCGTAATGTGAATGATACATTAAATTAAATTAAATTAAATTAAATTAAATTAAATGGAATTGATCTTATTCATTATAAAATTCACATCTTACGCGGGATTTCGATGGTACTAAACATTTAATTGCAGAATTTGCAGCATTTTCAATATCTGAATCCTAGTTTGAATTCATTCTAATCATGTTACTTTATTTCTCTTGGTACTGATGTTCTTCTGTTGTAAACAAAAACCTATCATGTTCAAAACTAATAAAACTATCGTAAACAAATCGCCTCTAGCAGGAAGAAACTAATAATAATAATAATAATAATAATAATAATAATAATAATACAATCGCCCCTCCACAAAACACATGTTCAAATTGGCTCATGTAATTTAATTGTTGTGACTTTTTCTTGCGATTCTACGTATTTCCTCTACCTCCACCATCTTCTCACTTCAGACTAACCAATAAAAATAATACAATTATTACTTTTATTATAAACTTAATTTTTTATCAAAGTTGTACGATATAGGCCTACTTATCGTAATGTCATATTACAATATTCGACTGGTTATTATCAAACTTGTATTGTAATATGAAACGTTACGATACTCAGATCGTAAATAACTATGTATAATGTAACAACCAGATTAAAGCACCCAGCTATTAACATTTGTTAATTCATTTATAGTATTCTGCCCAAGAGCAGGTCTTTCACTGGAAACTCAGCGTGCTCCATTCTTTCCTATTTTTTGCTTTCCTCTTTGTCTCCGCATATGATCCATATATCTTAATGTCGTATATCATCTGATATCTTCTTCTGCCACGAACTCTTCTCCGTTCACCATTCCTTCCGGTGCATCCTTCAGTAGGCAGTTTCTTCTCAACCAGTGACCCAGCCAATTCCTTTTCCTCTTTCCGATCAGTTTCAGCATAATTCTTTCTTCAACCACTCTTTCCAACACAGCTTCGTTTCTTATTCTGTCTGCCCATTTCACACGCTCCATCCTTCTCCATATCCACATTTCAAATGCTTCTATTCGCTTCTTTTCACTACGTCGTAATGTCCATGTTTCTGCCCCATAAAATGCTACACCCCACACAAAGCATTTCATTAGTCTCTTTCTTAGTTCTTTCTCCAGAGGTCCGCAGGAGAGGCTCCTTTTTCTATTGAAAGCTTCCTTTGCCATTGCTATTCTCCTTTTGACTTCTTGGCAGCAGCTCATGTTACTGGTTATAGTACACCCCAAGTACAGTATTTGAAGCTGTCCACTTGCTCTACTGCCTCATTTAGAATTCGCAAGTTTACTTTCTTCACTTTTCTTCCTATGACCATGGTCTTCGTCTTGATTGCATTTATCTTCATTCCATACTGCTTACAGCTGTCATTTAACTCCAGTAGCATATCCCTTAGTATCATCTCCTCTTCTGCTAACAACGCCATATCAGGAAATCTTACATACTTTATTCTTTTTCCTCCTACTTTCATTCCTCTCATGTTCTGAAAACAGTTCTTCATTAAAACCTCCAAGTAGATGTTGAACAGGGTAGATGATAAAGGGTCGTACTCCTCTCCCTATTTCACTTCCTTCTGACATTTTCTTCTCGTATCCTGACTTTGACTCGTTGTATTTGTTCATTAGTGGTTTAATTTTTCATAAACTTAGCGGCGCGCTCTGTAGAGTCAATTTTGCAATTTCAAGAATAGCATTATGCGTTTACTTACTTAGGCCTACAAATAGAATTTAGAGAACTCGGAAGTTCATTGCCGCCCTCACATAAATCTCCATCTCTATAAACTAGTTTACAATACGTTACATTATTTTTGTCTTTAGCTTTTCAGCCAGCCTGGCTTCTATGTCAACTGTTTTCAGTACTTTGGGCTTGCAGTCTGAACACAGTTATGTAAGCTTGCAATTCTTTCATTTTGCTATGTCAAATTCCCCTGTGCATTCTCGTTGTCGTTGAGGTTTTCCTACAGATGTCACAGGGGTCGACGGCCATGCCGATTACTTTCCGTGCGTTTTTTTTAAAGCAAGACGTAAAGCGCTGCAGCAAGACCGTTCTTTTATTACATTTGCTTCAACGAGTTAGAAAGAGAAAGATATAGAGTGGTCATTGCGCCGCCATTTTTGAAGAAAATTGAACTACCGTCCGCCATGAACTTATGCGCCCAAAACAAAGTGGGCGTGGCGATAAGTGACATTAGAATCTTACGCTGTCAAAATTTCGTTTTCATAAGTGGGAAAACCTAGTATTTCGTCAAATACGTGCTAGGAACTTAATCTAAACTTATGTACGCTAAATTTAAAACACTTGAGCTATTCCTAGAAAGAATGCTTAAAAGAATAACCTAAGCAAAATTGTCATGTAGTATGACAAGAAGTCCTAGCAAATATACTGAAGAAAATGTTAATATTCCTAGGTTCTTTTAAATGCCACCTGCAAGATTGCCTATAAAATGAAGGAGTTTGATTCGGATGATTTTATTAAATTGTTTTCCCAGGCTCTACACGTTGCAAAACTATTTATTATACCATAAGATATAGAATGAAAGTAGGCCCTAACTGTAGTAAACAACCAAGCTTGTAACGTGGGTAAAACATGACCAAACACGCTTTCAGTTTTTTTTTTTTTTTTTTTTTTTTTTTTTTTTTTTTTTTTTTTTTTTTTTTACTGTAGAGTATAATTATTATCGAAATGTGAACGTGAGGCCAACAGCCGGCTGGTTTGTCTGAGCCTTTCAAGTGCTGTGGCACCACAGATAATTATTAGTGTATAATTGAGCACCCACGTACAATAATGGGGTAAGTAGTTACGAAATATATTCATACTTACCCCATTATCGCACGTGGGTGCTCAATTATATTGTTTCATGCCTTTCCAGTCAAAATACTAACAACATTACGACCTACCCCAGAGTTTTGCGTTATTTTGGATGAGAGTGTCGAAATATAATTTTAATATTTGATTGCTATTACTGGGTTTGAAACGGAATTGTAGCGGTTTTATCCTTATTTAGTTTAACTTTATTACTAGTGAACCATTTATTTGATTAATAGTTTGTCTTTGAAATAGGCCTACTTTTTATAAGCTACAGCTCATCGTCTTCTTCTATAAGCAGCAAGGACAGAAGGAGCAGAAATAAAGGATACTGGTGTCGAAATACAATTTTAATATTGTATTGTTATTTGTTTTTCACTGAGTCTGAAACGGAATTGTAGTGGTTTTATCCGTATTTAGTTTAAGTACATTACCAGTGAGAAATTTATTTTGTTTATGCCGGGCGTTGTTACACATTTATGCATGAAAAAAATGCTGCTAATTAACAAAACTATGGACTTAACTCCATAAAATTTACATGAAATATGATATATCAGTTGTCTTTTTCCTTTTGACATTGCAGTTATATGCAGCACACACAACAGGCATGTTTTTTTTTTTTTTTTTTTTTTTTTTTTTTTTTTTTTTTTTTTTTTTTTTTTTTTTTTTGTAGTTCTTACCTCCGTTATACAACACTGTAAGCAGACGAATTTTTACAAATGTGAGCGCTTAGTTCATATCTGCCGTGTTTCGCGGTGGCACCGCAAAGAGCGCTGTACAGGACAACATGGCCACTCTATATCCTTCTCTTTCTAACTCGTTGATTTGCTTCACCGTCGCTGCAGCAGCGCTGTAGCAAGCGTGCAGCAAATCAAAACTTCGCTTTACAAGTTTGCTGCACGATCCATCATGGCGGAATGTGTGTTTTAGCCTTTTGCAACGTTTATTATTGTCAAAATCATCTAGTAATAATAATTCCATGTCATTATCATGGAAGTCGAAATTATTTAACATGTTTGGTTCTTTTAGGGTTAAATTTATTACGGCAGAAATAGAAGCCAATATTAATTTTATTGTCCACCATTTTGCAGTCATTTGACCTACTTGCGTTTTTTTCCGACCCTCATTTTGTTGCAGCAAAGGCATGAAGCGCTTAAAAAAAACGCACGGTTTTCTTCGTTGTCTGTTGATGTTTGATGCAAAGAGTTTGTAATATATAACTATTACAAACTCTTTGGTTTGATGCTCATTTACTTACTTACTTACAAATGGCTTTTAAGGAACCCGAAGGTTCATTGCCGCCCTCACATAAGCCCGCCATCGGTCCCTATCCTGTGCAAGATTAAGCCAGTCTCTATCATCATACCCCACCTCCCTCAAATCCATTTTAATATTATCCTCCCATCTACGTCTCGGCCTCCCTAAAGGTCTTTTTCCCTCCGGTCTCCCAACTAACACTCTATATGCATTTCTGGATTCGCCCATACGTGCTACATGCCCTGATTGGGTTCTTATACTCTGTACTTCCTGTCCCTGGCGGTGGGCTTCTATACTATTCTTTAGACAACTCTCTAGCTCTCTCTGATCTGCTATTTCTTGCCAGCACGCAGGCTACCCATCAGCGCAGCCACCTTGGAATCCATCACAGAAACACGCACCTTTGGTCTGAACCGGACTTTACTGACCTTGGTTTGAGTTTCCTTGCCTTGTCTTTCCTCCTTTATTTTTGTTTTATCGTGGAGCTCGTACTATACATACACACATTCGCTTGTATTACCTATCGAACCCTATGCCTACTAGCTTCCGGTTTAGTTGGTTCATAACCTGGTCACGTCAATGTGCTACAAATTAACGCTCATATGAAGAGACGCGGAAATGCTAGTGTATAGTGAACAGTGAAAAGTGGAAAGTGAATAGTAACAGACACGCAGAAATATTAGTAATACGAAGCCCTCTCAGGACCCCATACGAAAGGCGAAAGTATATATACGCGTCACTAGTGGAACACTGGCCGCCATTTTATCACGGCCTACTAGATACCATGCCAGACGCAAGTAACCAAGAAACCATGACGAAGACTAACGAATGTGAGACGAGAGACAATCAAGACACTTGCCCCATCTGCGAGCGGAGGGTAGAGGATGAATCAGTCATCACTTGCGACGGACTGTGCCAGAGATGGCACCACCTATCATGCACTGAGTTACAGCAAGGCCAATTCAATGCATTAAGATCAACCAATAAAAAGAAATCCAAGCTGATGTGGTTATGCTATAACTGTGAGCAAGACTACATGACGTACAAAGCAGGAAAGAGCATGCAAAAAGAAATGGAAACCTTAAGAATGGGTATGAACATGAAGCTAGACGCAATGGCAGAAGCCATAAATAAGCTGAAAGACGAAAGACCACTACGTGCAACTCGTGAAGAACGGCCTCCGCAGCCCGCACGCAGTTCGGTAATCAAAAGCCCAGCAGAGAAACTTACAAATGAAAAGAAAACGCAACGCTCGGAGAACGACAAGTCTAGTGAAGCAAAAGGCAGAAAGGCAGCACAACCAACAAACAGCGACGACAACGCTGCAGAAGACGAGCCAAAACACACGGAACCAGAAACCGAGAACACTAACATCGCAGCGGAAGAGGAGGAGGAAGAACAATTCACCGAGGTGATCTACAGGAAGAGACGACGACAACAACAGCGATCGCACACAATTGGTACAGGAGACACTGAAGACAACCTGATAGAAGCTGGAGTGGCAAGAGCATGGCTTTACCTGGGGCGCCTCTCACAGCATACAACTACAGAGAAAATAAAGAGCTTCCTCAGCAGAAAAGGGATACAGCAAGACGTAGTATGTGAGGAACTAAGAACAATGGGAATGAACAAAGCATTCAAAATAGGAATACCAATGCAGAACTTAGAAGAAACTGAGAAGCCCGAATATTGGCCTAAGGGGATTCTCGTAAGGCGATTTCGCTTCTCACGCAGAACAATGGGCACGCAATACCCCACAACAGAATTTGATGCGTAACAGCCACCAAAGAAGAATCAAGACAGCCGACAGGACCCGCCTGATGACAACCCGGAGCAGGGACAAATCAATAAGTACACTTTTATGGAACTGCGAGGGACTAATAAATGCAACATCAATGCTTACACAAGACATATTTCAAAAATACGACGCAGTCGTGTTAACAGAAACATATCTAATGCAAGAGTGGCACAGTCAGAATTTCTACGCTATCCACAACTTCGCAACACAGGGAAGCAGAGGCAGACCCAGAGGCGGGATATCGCTGCTACTAAAACCAAAGCTGACACCCTTTCAGACACTTCATAAAACGGAGAACATATTACTTGTGAAATGTGGACCCATATGGATAATATGTGGATACTTCCAGCCATATCTCAAGGAAGAGGAAATTATAGATGAAATTGAAGAAGCAATAGTTAAAGTGCCAAGGTACGAGCCCCTGCTTATAGCAGGCGATCTAAATTGCCGTCTGGATAGTCCACTAGCTAAAACGGAAAACGTACTCTCCTATATAAATAGTGAAGGGCTCTCTGTCGTGAATAACAAAACATAGAAAACTTACTACAGCCCAAATGGCAGCAGCACCATCGACCTGGTCTTTGTAAATGAAGGAACCAAAGTAATATCTCACAAGGTTATCACTAATGTTGCTGTGAGGAAACACTTACCCGTAGAAACCATTCTACAGCTTGGAAACACCTTCGGAACCACGGAAACTTCTAGAGCCAAAATCCCAAGGAAACTAGATGTGGGAAAGATTCAGGAAAAGGACTTGGAAAATGTAATTAGCATCATCCAAGAAGGAGATGTGGATACCGCACTGGAGACTATCGAAAAACGCATGAAAGAAGCCATCCCTCACCATGAAGACAATACCTGTACAAGGAAAGCTAAACCATGGTTCAATGCCGAATGCTATAGTCAGAGGAAAGCCACACTCAACGCACTACACTCAGCTAGGGAGTTGAAGACAGAAGCAGCCTACAGGAATTACGCCGACAAAAGGCGACAATACAAAGAGACTGTAAGAGAGGCAAAAACAACATACCATCTGAGCAAAGAAAAGAAGTTAATAGAAGAAGCAGAATCGGATCCATACAAAGCATTACGCCAAAAGAGTCCCAGATTCCTGAAGACAATACCAATACAGACGTGGACGCAACACCTAAGTAGCATCGTAGGTGCGAAAGATACACGCCCCAAGATCGACTCATCACCAGCTGTAGGCTTCGAACCCATTAATGAAGAGGAGGTAACATATACCATAAAAATGAGCAGACCAAATAGAGCACCAGGTCCTAACCACATCACAAATGAACACTTGAAGCTCGCGGTTCCAACCATGGTGCCGGCATGGACAGCACTCATGAATGAATGCCTGCGCACAGGGCAAATCCCTGCACAGTGGAGAACAGCAATAATCAAAATGCTATATAAAGGAAAGGGAGACCCCAAGAACCCAGACGCCTACAGAGGTATTGCTTTGGAAGATGTACTGTTGAAAACTTTCACGAAAATAATAACAGGTCGCTATATAAAGGAAAGGGAGACCCCAAGAACCCAGACGCCTACAGAGGTATTGCTTTGGAAGATGTACTGTTGAAAACTTTCACGAAAATAATAACAGGTCGCTTGGCAGAAATGATAGACCCTAGTATCCCAGAGGAACAATTTGGATTCAGGGAAGGAAGATCGACCATTCAAGCTGTCCGATGCCTCCAAGAAGACATACAAGATGCACTGCGACATCCAAAAGGAAAGCTGTATACAGTTTTCGTGGATTACAGCAAAGCGTTTGACACCATCAACAGAAACATGGTAATAAAGAAACTGGGCTCGATGATTGGAACAGGTCATTACGTCACCAGAATAGTAAACAACATATTGCACAAAAACAGCTTAGTAATCGACGACAGCGTCACATACTCAGAACCTATAGAGCAAAGTATCGGGGTGTTGCAAGGCGACCCACTAAGCCCCACGTTATTCAATGTAGCAACAGCTGATATTGTGAACAGTGTCAAGCTAGATGGAGTCAGCATGTATATATATGCCGACGACATGGCCCTAGCGTCCACATCACGGCAAAAGCTTCAGTCCTCGCTAGACCAATTATCAATATGGGCCCGAGAGAACGAATTAGCCATCAATGTAGACAAAACCGTATCCATGATCTTCCGCCGAGGAGGAAGAATAGCAGCTGAAGATACATTCCGTCTGGAGCACAGGGAGCTACAAAATGTAACCCAATTCAAGTACTTAGGAATCACCCTCCAAACGCATGGGGATACGTATACACAACATGTAAATGAAAGAACCATACATGCTATAAAAGCAATGCATGAAGTACAGCATGTAAGCAAATTATCGCTAGAGACAGCCATGACATTATTCAAAGTCAAAATCAGCCCTATATTGCAATATGGTCTGAACATCATATGGGAGAACCTTACAAAGAGCAATTTAAAACGCATAGAACGAGTGAAGGCAACATTTATTAAAAGAGCCCTATCCATATCAAAATATGCTCCATCACGACTATGCTACGAAATGTCAAGGGAACCCTTCTATATCGAAGATTTGAGACACCAACTACTGCTCCCGTCCACTGCCCAGTACGAGAATCTCCTACAGGAACTCCGAATGAAGAGGTCACAAATATGGAGCGACTTCTATACAACAGAGGCCATGCTGTCCGACGAGTGGAAGAGACCGTACTACGAACTCAGACACACCATCACACGCTTCGCAGTGCATGGTTTTCATTTCAAGATTTGCAAAACGACAGGCTACCATGAGCCCAGTGCAGAGTGCGTGTGTAAATTGTGCGAAGGTGCCTGTGAAAGATACCACGCCCTCTCATGCAGACTAAGAATCGAATCACTAACGAGTTTCTGTAGTGAATAAGCATCCATGGAACGAACACACAAAATATGCATATTTTGCGCTTTTCTACCTATTATTACTAGTGTGTTGGCAACAGATGAAACACCAGATGATTTTGCAATTTGAACTATGAAAAGAGCCAAATCCGTGTGAACCAACGAGTTAGAAATACTCTCTAAGCGCCCACCATTGTAAAAATTCGTCTGCTTACAATGTTGTGTACACGGAGGCAGAGCTACGAAAAAACAAAGAAAAAACATGCCTGTTGTATGTGTTGCATATAACTGCAATGTCAAAAGGAAAAAGACAACTGATTTTCATATTTCATGTAAATTTCATGAAGTTAAGTCCATAGTTTTGTTAATTAGCTGCATTTCTTTTCATGCATAAATGTGTAACAACGCCCGGCATATCATGCGATGTGTACAGTATTTTTCTTTTCTTGAAGATTACCTTTGAAAAAAAAAGGAACTGTTGAAACAGTGGATAATAAATATGAAACGAGACAAATGGTGTCTCTCCGAGCTGTTAATTTCTAGAAGTTCTTTCAGTACTCCATCAAAACATTTGTTTATAATTTATGATGCAGTTTCACACAACCTATTTTTCAAGTCCCTAAATTATTTACTGTAGTTTTGGTGAACTGCATTTTCTTGAAAAAAAATGAAATTAACACTGTCTTTATTATAACATAAGCTTTACGTTTCGTAAGTGAGGATCTGAAGTTCATGTTGTTCTGTAAATGTGCAAGAAAACCAGCAATTGTTTGTACTGCCTTGTCAACAACTGCCTCCTACTCCTTGTCATGTACATATATTTGTCTTCTGAATGTGGAGAGCATAGGAAGCTGTGTTTAGTGGGATGCCATTTAACCTTTGGGTTTTTAATCCACTGATTTAACAAATCTTAGTTTTCTAAAGGAAAAGTGTAGGTTTCTCTGTTGTATATACCTAATGCATAAGTAATTGCAGTGTATTATTTTTATTATTATATTTGTAATTATTGAAAAGTGTTTTTCTCTTACATTTAATATGTAATTATATTTTCTGAAGAAAAAATCTTTAAGTGTTGAGTGATTTCTTAATGAACAAAATTACGTAATATGAATATTCTTTATTTCTGATCCTTGTGTCCGTCCTGCTTATAGAGAAGACAATGAGCTGTAGCTTATAAAAAGTAGGCCTATTTCCAAGGCAAACGATAAATCAAATAAATGGTTCACTAGTAATGTACTTAAACTAAATACGGATAAAACCACTACAATTCCGTTTCAGACCCAGTGAAAAACAAATAGTAATACAATATTAAAATTGTGTTTCGACACCAGTATCCTTTGTTTCTGCTCCTTGTGTCCTTACTGCTTATAGAAGAAGACGATGAGCTGTAGCTTATAAAAAGTAGGCCTATTTCAAAGACAAACTATTAATCAAATAAATGGTTCACTAGTAATAAAGTTAAACTAAGTACGGATAAAACCGCTACAATTCCGTTTCAAACCCAGTAATAGCAATCAAATATTAAAATTGTATTTCGACACTCTCATCCAAAATAACGCAAACTCTGTGGTAGGCCGTATTGTTGTTAGTATTTTGACTGGAAGGACATGAAAGAACATAATTGAGCACGTACATGTAATAATGGGGTAAGTATGAATATATTTCGTAACTACTTACCCCATTATTGTACGTGGGTGCTCAATTAACATTAATAATAATCTGTGGTGTCACAGCCCTTGAAAAGCTCAGACAGACCAGCCGGTTGTTGGCCTCACGTTCACATTTCGATAATAAGTATACTCTACTGTAACAAAAAAAAACTGAAAGCGTGTTTGGTCATGTATTACCACGGTCGACTTTATGATATGATATAAACCAATCGTTAGCCGAGACAGAATCATTTTTCCCTCACTTCACATCAAGTGTGACTTGATGAAACAGTTTGTCAGAGCATTGAACACTGATTGTAATTGTTTGCAACATTTAGTTTCAGCCTTTTCTGCTTTGTAAGATCAATGGACCTCAAATTCGTGCCCTTGTACGTGACGAGGAATTAATCAAGAAGATGAATAACAGGAGAAGACAGCATGACTGTTTTTCATAACAATTATAAAAACTTTTTCTGTAGCAGTAACAAAAAGCCGGATAACTATGAGTTGAATCCTCTAGATTCAAAACCCCCTAAAGACCATTTTGTTCATAATTGAGTTACGCCTACATATTGCTTGCAGAGAATGAATTATAATGATTTATATAGTTTGAATTAAGAAAGCCACTAATTTAAAGCAAAAGGTTTGTTAAAAATCACTGTCAGATTGAAAACTCCCTCAATTTTTCACTACTCATCCTACTCATCCTTCAGTTTGTGAAAGCAGATATAGGGGATTTTGAATCTATAGGATTCAGTTGTCCGCCAATGTTATTCATACTGTCGTATATTTCCGCAAATAAGATAGTCTTAAGATAATACGAGGTATAAATTTGAAGCACAATATTATGGTTTTGCTTAGATCTGTCCTTTAAAATACCCTCAAACTATCAACTGTCATGGGAAAAAGTGAAAGTATAAACAGTGATAAAATCCTTAAAAGAAATATGGAATTTCTAACGCGATGGATAGCACAGAGGACGATTTGTTATGGACTAGTGATGGCGAAGTAGAAACAGACTCGTCACATTCAGAATGGGACCTATATGATGGCGCTGTCAACAGTGAAAGTCAGGATATATTTTACGAGCTCTTTGCCTCAGACAACGAATGTGATCTATTGTTTTTTTTATAATGGTTTTAATGTAGAATTGTAATATTTCTTTTTCTTTTATCTGCCATATAAGACGACCCTGGTTTTGTGGATTTATTATGCAAACTTACATGCCACGTAGTGGATTAGCAGATTAGGAAGTGGAAGAAAGCTATGACAAGATAGAAGAGGTAGTTGAGAAGAAGAGGAAGAAGAAGGGAGCTGCGTAATCCTAATGGGCGACTGGAACGCAGTAGTAGGAGAAGGACAAAATGCAGTTGGAAAATGTGGATTGGGAAAAAGAAATGACAGAGGAGAATCTTTGGTGAATATCTATAAGAGAAATGCAGTGAATGTTGAAAATACACTATTCCAACAACATAAACGAAGAAGATACATCTGGACATGCCCAAGGTACGAAATCAGATATCAGATTAGACTACACACCGGTGCAGGAAATATTCCGAAATTGCTTAAAAAATGCAAAGGCTTTACCATATTAACTCAGACCATGTCCTGTTGGTAATCGAAGTAGATTTTCGTCTGAAGAAGATACGAGGAAAACAGGTGACGAAGAAATTTTCAAGAGAAAGCTGCTACATTAAAATCCACACCTGAGAATAGCAATGAATACTGGACTCGTCTAAAAAGCTGTATAAAGATACAACAGGAGAAACAATAGAATACAGAGAAGGTGTGGAAATGAAGAAACCTTGAGTCACAGGGAAAATGGACGAAAGGAGAAAATGGAAACAAATACAAAGAAGATTTCACTATTAACCTATTTCATGTGAACTTTGTTGAATATTTCTACTTAAAAAAATAATTTCAAGTCAATGATGTGTGATACAAATTATAACCAATGATGCATTTATATTTAAAAACAAAATAAGTCAATTTGTAATCTCTAACTTACTTTAATGAGTCTCCGATCAACAGCGTCCATGATCTGGCTTTATGTATGTACCACTACTTGTAGTTATCCTGTTTAGCCAAAGAAGGACGCATTATCCTTTCCATTTTACAGTATTTATTGTGTTGGTAGGTAAAGTTTTACTATGAAATTTTATGTAAGTGACATCTTAGAAATTTGTTATAGGCCTAAACATGAATTAATTAAAATATCGAGTGTCCTAAATAAGGCAAGTCACGGAAAATTGGAAAAATATTTTCAGCCATTAATAAAACTGGCATAATGCATCATTCTTTGTTTCACCCGCTCGCCACGATGAGGCACAGGATATGAGCGGGGCCTGAAACAAAAGAAACAAAATAAAACAAAAAGATTGTATTAGTGAATATACAAAAGTAGTTTGATTTCTATTAATACCATTTGAGCACTACCTCCATTTTTCCTTCACTTACATTTACTCTCCTTCATAAATCAGGATCCTCAGTCTGGTGGCTTCTGAATGCTGCATATAAAGTTGTAAGAATTATAACAAACGGGGAAAACCAAATATTGCAATGCGTTCAAGATGTAAATCGGATAATTCCATAAATAGACACAAAATATTTATATTTTATTTGCAAAGAATTTATTATTATATTTAGGAATTGGTTAGGTCACTGGCTGAAAAGAAACTTCCTGCTGAAAGATGCACTGAAAGGAATGGTGAACGGGAGAAAAGTGGGGGTCAGAAGAAGATACCAGATGATAGACGACATTAAGATATATGGATCGTATGAGGAAACTAAGAGGAAGGCAGAAAAGAGGAAAGATTGGAAAATGCTGGGTTTGCAATGAAAGACCTGCCCATGGGCAAAGCACTTATATATATATATATATATATATATATATATATATATATATATATACACACACACACACACACACAATATTTATACATATTATACAAAACCATCACTATTGTCCAGTGGCTAGAGCGCTGGACTCAATCCTATGAACCCAGGTTCGATCTCCGGCATAAGCACGCATCCATTAACACAGCTCCTGTTCCTCTGAGCTCCTGTTCCTCTGAGGTATCCTAACAAATCTCCCACAACCTCTTCTAAAAGTGGGTGTAGTGAAGACCAGTCTTCTATGGCGCACCGTGGATGACTGTCTGCAAATTGGTCTACACAACTGGCTTCATATGATGAAACATATTGATAAACGCACAACAATTTAACAGAACCCATCTACATAGAGAAGTATTCATTCTATGCTAAAAAATATATCAAGAAAATTGTAAACTAATTTATGCTGAGAAAGAAAAGTAAATAAATATAATAAAAACTTATTGAGGAAAAAAGAACACTTATTTTAAATATTCACGTTATTTTTACATTCACTCTTTAGAGAGGGAATTTCAGTATTTTATAGGGCAACTTTTACTTTTAATTACAACATCAATTCTACGGGGAATAGATTCTTCTTCTTCTTTTTCTTTGGTTCTACAGCCGGGTTCCAGCCTTGACCGCCCCAACGATGCTTTTCCATGTCCTTCGATCTAGCACCTTTGTTTTCCATCCTCTAACACCTGCTGCTATTATATCCTTCTCCACTTCATCCAGCCATCTTAGCTGAGGTCTCCCTACTTTTCTGGTGCCAAAAGGTATAGTGAGAGTCAATTTCTTGCAAGGATCATTTTCATCCTTCCTACAGATATGGCCCAGCTACCTGACTCTCCTAGCTTTAATTTCTCTGCAAAAATCTGGTGCTTTAAAAAGTTGGTATAATTCATAGTTATATCTTTTCCTACAACTGCCTTCATCATTTACTGGTCCGTATATCGTCCTCAGAACCTTTCTCTCAAATTCTCAGCCTACAATTGTCGGCACTGCCAACTGCCCAGGTTTCAGATCCATACAGCAAGACTGGTCTTATTAATGTTTTATATAATTTGCACTTAGTGTTGAGGCTGATATCATGGGAATAGATTCTACTAATTCTAATTTCTTTGGCAGTCATAGCTCAAAGTAAGATGCTCTTCTTCATTAGACTTAAGTAGAAGAAAAATACATCAGTTCGCTTTTCATATAGTTTAAGGTGTAATCGAAAATCATCTTTTGTTGCAGGAATTGCACAGTTTTTAATTTTCTCCTTCATTCGTAAACATGTTGAACAACAATCAGTTGCAGTACTTGCAAAGCTTATGTTGTACTCATTAACAAATATACTTCGAAAGTATTCATGATTGACATGAAGCTCCTAGTCATGAGCTTTCTTGTACTCATCCCACATAGCTGAAATGCTCAAATGGCTAGTTTACATTTTTTGATCTGCAGTAGTGACTCTAAGATGGTTATTTCTCAATTAATATTTTAAATGATTGTCTCTTATGGGCAAATTTGTTATTTCGAAAATGCCACCTCTTGTTTTTTTGACCAAACACCTTGCTTGAGAAATCTGTTACATAAATTTTGAAGACGAGACCTTCCTATTTGAAGTGCTTCTAGGAACAAAATTATTTCTACAGAGCGGTCTATGACATTCTCTAAGGCACTCGGCGGCAAGCGGGCCCAGCGTCAGTGCTTGTCATTCCCGGTGAACGGGGTCTGCCACAGTCGCACGCTACAGTCTTTCTCTCTCTGTCCCTGCTTTCTCTCTCTGTCCCTACCTTCAAGGACACATTGCAACAGATAGCTGCTCTTCTGTTGTCTATGAGTTCTGTTGACGTTTGAATTGATGTACGTACGTCTTAGATGAAGAATGAAGATTGTGGCTTAGTATGGCACCACAAAAGTTTACAAGCCACAGTTATTAAACCACAATCTTCAAACTTCATCTAAGACATAGGTACATCAATACAAACGTCAACAGAACTCATAGACAAATGAAGAGCAACTATCTGTTACAATGTGATCATGTGCTGTGTCCTTGAAGGCAGGCAAAGAGAGAAAAAGCAGGGACAGAGAAAGAAAGACTGTAGCGTGCGACTGTGGCCGACCCCGGGAATGACAAGCGCTGACACCGTGCCGGGCTCACTTGCTGCCGAGTGTTGTAGAGAATATCATAGACCGCTCTGTACATACCTGAGTGAACATTATCCTCTCTTCATATTTACTCGGTAACATTTTACTGATACAGAGTTGCTGAAAGAATTCTTGCGAGATCGTTTGCGTTTTGGTGATAGCACCATCACATACTTCAGAACCATTTCATTTTGCATGTAGATCTGGCTCCTGGAAGAACTTCTGGTTGATTAATCTCACATTCTGTAATGTAAATTCAAAGCATCTGAATTTTAAATTTGTGGATGCTGACAATTTGGGGGTCTTGGGAAACGTTTGCAGTGTATCTGAAACAATATAAAGTAATATTGTAAAATTACATGCATTATAGGAACGATAATAAACTGAACAAGTTATCATAGAGCATAAAATAAATTATTTATAATAATATTTGAATACAGTAGGCAGTAACTGAACATAGTTAACCTCATTCGTTTCACCTTGTTTCCTTTCAAGGATTGTTCATTTCTCGTTTTTTTTTCGAGCTCTGTCGGGAGCAGCAGATGTTACTTTGTTGTTTGAGGCTGCCACTCTATTTTCCTCATTCATGATTACTGTCAATTCACTGTATTAAATGGCAACTATTAATACTGCAATCGTATCTACAAAATCACTTTTCCTGTTAACAATAATCAGTACATAGCTGTTCTTCAATGCTGAAAACATTACAACATTATTTTTAAAATTCTCTTCAAATCATTAAAATAACATGGTACCACAACAAAGAAGAAATAGCATGAATTATACACAAAGGAATCATTTATTGGACAGTAATTACTTTGGTTGCAGATGTAATAGTGGTAGCAGAGGATTTATGATTGAACAAAACACATTTTACATATTTGATGAATTAATACCTTATGTAAGTGTATAGTAGGAGGACAAAACATTCCTTGCATCTGCACCTAACTTCTTCAATCGTTTTCTACCATGGACAGAACACGTTTAGTCGCTTTATTTGTAGCTTTATCGATAGGGAAGGTAATAAGGAACAACATGTCGCAAAAAACAAACAAAATATTATCAGTGGACATAACACGTTTTGCAAAGAACAACTAAAAATGTACTAAATACTCCTTCGGAATTTAAATAAGAATTGCCACGTTATTAATAATATAATGCTGCAAACAAAAGTACACGCAAATAATATGCATAAAATAAAATCTTATAATGTAATACCAATTAAACTTATAATCCCAGGATAGAACTGTCGTTTCTTAAGAAACGCTTCGATGATCACTATACCTTAGGTTGTAGATTGAGAATTCATGCTATGTCTATATTTAACGCCAGACGTCATTACAAATCACATTGCAGTGAAGTTTCTACGTTATTGTACTGTATCTTACTGGACTCAAAATCAAAGTATTTTGAAATAATCACACTGAAAAATTATCTACTAAACGCTCCTTCCGAAATTAAATTTCGCATAAGTTCTACAAGAATGCCACGTTATTAAAAATACTGCGCTGGAAATAAAAGTACCCGCAAATAATATGCATGGAATAAAACTTTATAATGTAATACGAATTATACTTCGAATTCCAACATAGCACTGGTCTTTCTGATGATACGTTTCGATGACCACTAAACTGTATATGTTAGGCTATAGATTGCAGATTCATGACATATCTTTCATGAATTAATGCGATGTTCCTTTACAAATCATATTGTAACAAGAGATTCTACGTTATTGTTCCTTTCTGTACTGAAAATCAAAGTTTTTTAAAAATACATACACTGAAAATAAACTTGTACTTCATACACGTTTCGAATTAAATTATCGCACAAGTTCTGAAGAATTGCTTATATTCATAGGAATAATATTCATAGGGGGAAAAAAACATCACAATTTAATCCGAAATCAAATTCTAATCTTAAATATAGAAAACATATTAAAAAACAGAACTTGCCTTTCTGATAACACGTTTCGATGATCACTAACTTATATAATAGGCTGCAGACTGAGGTTTCATGCCATGTGCCTCTTCAAGTAACCGGAGACTTCATTACAAATCATATTGTAAGAATAGGTTGTATCTTACTGTACTGAAAATCAAAGTATTTTGAAATAATCATACCGAAACATTATGTACTAAATGCTTCTTCCGAAATTATATATCACATAGGTTCTACAAATTAGAGATTTATATAAGGGCATAAAGGAATTCAAGAATGGATATCAGGCAAGGGTAAACGTGATCAAGGATGAGAATGGTGACTTGCTTGCAGACGCTCACATAATCCTGAACAGATGGAAAAACTATTTTGGACAACTACTAAATATACATAGGCCAAATAGAAATGATCGGGACGAAATTGAAATACAAACTGCTGAGCCATTTATACCCGAACCCACACTTTCTGAAGTCGAAATTGCGATAGAAAATCTGAAAAATTATAAGTCTCCAGGTATCGATCAAATTCCAGCATAATTAATATAAGAGGGTGGAAGCGCATTATCTAACGAAATTTATAAGCTTGTACTTGCTATTTGGAAAAAGGAAATTGTACCAGATCAATGGAAGGAGTCCATAATCGTACCTATCTTTAAGAAGGAGGACAAGACTAACTGTAGTAACTTTCGAGGAATATCACTTTTGTTGACGTCGTACAAAATTTTGTCCAATATTCTTGTGAGAAGGTTAACTCCATATGTAGATGAAATTATCGGGGATCATCAGTGTGGTTTTAGACGTAATAGATCAACTATTGACCAGATTTTTTGTATTCGACAGATAATGGAGAAAAAATGAGAGTATAAGGGTACAGTACATCAGTTATTCATGGATTTCAAAAAGGCATATGACTCAGTTAAGAGAGAAGCTTTATATGATATTCTTATTCCATTTGATATTCCCAAGAAAATAGTTCGATTAATTAAAATGTG